>NW_024582906.1:78372-121859 GCF_018398535.1 Haplochromis burtoni
GGGGGTCATTTCGTGGCCACACCGACATGCGAACGTTATCTAAAGTAAATTATTTAATCAGCAGGGGATTGAAAATCAATTTTTCCTTGACTAATCATTACCTGTCATTACCAAGTTCATACTGTAAAACAGATGAAAACTAACTAAAACTAACCATCAGTATCAACTTAGTTGATACTGATGGTTAGTATCAACACTTATAAATGAATCACTTGAGTTTCACTGAAAGCTGTTGCTAATATTTTACCAGGGACGGGGCGATGCTGATTGCAGGAGTGACCAGCAGATTCTCGACAGAGTTTGAACTGGAAGAGGTAATTTACCAGTCATTTTTATTGCTAAAATGATATAACAGCAGGAGTATAAGTTGTCTTTTAATCATAATCCAGTAATCTGCTCACACCAAATCAGATACACCCCAATACTTCATTTATTTATGACTCCATAATTAATCTTACTTACCTTTGACAGATGACACAGAATGTGTGTCATTAGCTTTATTTCCCTTGTACTAATCAGCAGTTCTCAAAACTCTTCTTCATTAACACATTTAACATGGTCATTTTTATTTGTATGAAGTTAACTGCTACAGATGACACATTGGTTTCTGAAATCTCACTTGACAAAAGCTGAATGTCTTATTTTTCAACTACATTTCAGCTCATATTTATTCAATTACATAACAGGTTACTCACATATTATTTACCTTCAGCCGCCCTTTTACCTTTTTCAGCAAACATTTACATTTAGCCACATATCAACATTCTTTATTTTAACTTTATATTAATCTTACTCTTTTACTTTAGCTGTTCTAATCATTGCTTTTAGTTTTTTTATATTACTTCCAACTATTTCAGATCTTTAGCTTTTTTTTTAATTGTTGAATTTATCATTTATTTAGCTTTTTAAACATTCATAACTTACTTTTAGATATATTTTAACAATGGGAACTATTGCTTTTCACTTTTTCAATATCATGTCATGTTTCAGGTAATTAAATTATTAGCTGTTGTTTTAACTAAATTACTTCGTCATATCTTTATCTTTCAATACATATGTAACTTACATTAGTTAAATATTTTATTTAACCGTTTTTTATGATTATAAAGATGACATTTTCTTTTTTAACCTTCTGAAGATAATTTTAAACATTTTACCTGCCAATACTTTTGGCCTTTAAACATTACTAAATGAGTATTATTTAAGACACTGTCTGTGGTGTTTTCATTATTTATGCTACTTATTTGAGCTTTTTCAACATTTCCAACATTCACAGCTGTTCAGAAAAGGGAAAGAAATGTAATTTCACATGCTGTTGCTTTTAGCTCTCTCTTTTTTTTTAAATCTAAATGCTAATTACAATATTGTAGCTATTCTTTTAGCTAATTACTCCAACATATCTGTATCCTTTTCAACATGTGTAAATTAGATTCAATATTTTATTTAATCATTTTTTCATGAGAGCATAATTACATTTTCTTTTTTATCTTTTAAGTTTATCTATGAATTATATATTTTTTTTAACTCCAAATATTTTAACTGTTGCACCAATTACTTTCAACATTGTTGAATTATGTTGAGATCATTGTTTTATTCACTGTCTATAGCATTTTCATTATTTATACTACTTTAGCTTATATTTCAAGTATTGTATTTAATTTAATAATGTTCAAAAACTGATAGCTGCAGAAAAAAGAACAGAAACGGTCTTTCACATGCTGCTGTGTCATGCCAACACCTAACTTTGTGTTTTTTTCTCACCCCTTTGTGTCTACAGCTCATGCGTTTTCAAAATTACGACCTGGGTGGTGCCTCCTGGGCCGTGTCTCTGGCCATCGAGCAAACCCGAGTGAACATCCAGTGGGTCAAAGAGAACAAAGACGATGTTCTGCGGTGGTTCGAACAAAAAACTTCTTCTGTAAGACAAAAGGAGTACTAACAGGTTCAGAGCCTCTGATCTGATTGCCAGCTTATTCTCTTGAAGCTGCACATTTTTAGTCAATATGACTTTACAAGAAAAAGAATTGAATGTAATTCAATTCCAAGCTGAAATATGACTTGTGCAGCACATAGTATATTATAATAAGTACTAAGAGAAATGTTCAGTATTCATGTATATACTTCTGTGCATTATTTATACCATACACTCAATGAAAATGGAGAAATAAAAAACAATCTGTTCAACATTTGTGAATTTTGCACATAATGCTAATGAAGGATGTATTAGCTGTATGGCTGCATGTTAAAAAAATTGCATTTATCCTAGAAAATCCATTGTTGCTTTGCATAATTGCTTTTTAGGGGTTTGTTTAGTTTAGTTTATTTTAAGTGAAAACAAACGTCTCTTTGTTCCATTTGCTTCTGTTGCCACTTTGTCGTTTGTAAAATCTATTAAATGTGCTATAATCAAGAAGCCAAACTGATCTTGCGTTGCTGAAATTGTTATATTTAATAATAAAATACACACGAGCCTTTTAATTGTGTTACTTTGGTTAATGGGTATTGCAACAATGTCACAACTGGAATGCTTTTGGGGTGTGACTGCTTACAGTTAGGAAAAACAAAAAGTTTGTTCCTAATATGTTTAAAAGTTGATGTCCCTTACCCAAAGAGACTATATGTGTGAAATTTAAATTATACAATTTTAGGGGGAAAAAAAAAACAATATAAAACTTGAAAATCGTCAAAATTTGTCTGTTTCTTAGTCTGTATCTGCAATACAGGCACACTCTCTGAAGTGCATCAAGTTTGGTCTCAGTAGTTCTTTCCTGAAAATATTGAAAGCATTAAAATAAAAATTGTTTCCCCAAATTTTGTTGCATTGCTCCTATGTTCTAAAATGCATTAATGATGTGAATGTGATTGTGATTTGAGGCTTTATAACTGACTTTCCCTGAAGAAGAACCCCAGCTGGGTTTGTGACATTAAGCTCTAATTAGGACACTGTATGTTCCTCTGCACACAGTAAAACTTTAATTAGCTGAAATCCCAGTTTTAGATCCCCACCTTAAAATTTGACAAAAACAAAGCGCAATCGTCATTTAACACACATTCATTGGTTTTATTCAAAGCACAAAGTCATATTGCCCTTTAGCTCAACCACGAAGGAGTATTACAGCCACATTAAGAAAAAAAGAAATTAGCGTTCATTTTGAGATTAAAGTCAGAATTTGCAGATGAAACTCAAAATACTAGTTTGAGAATAAAGTTGAAATGTGAAGATTACAATTGTTGTTTAAAGCCAAACAACTGCCACGGCTCCTGCAACCTCTGCAAAATGCCTCGTGTAGACGATTTAGTGAAACAACTCGATCAGCTGTCTCATCGTGATATGACATCCATCTTTATTGCATAGCCATCGGTATCCTTGCATGCGTCCACTGCCAGCCATTGGTTCCGGTTTGTTTTTTTTAACTTCTGATCAGCTGCAGATTTCTGCACCATCTCTTCAGTGTTTTTTAATTATCACCGCTCCGTGTTTATGAGCTAAAAGACAAATAACGTAACGCAAGACATTTTTAATTTCCACATTTCTTTCCTTTATTCTCAAAATATTATTTAAACTTTAATCTTAAAATTTTGTTTTTATTCTTAAATTGATCAATAATTTTTTTTTCTTAACGTGGCCCAAATAGGTCCTTGTATTCAAAGCCAAAAAGCACTTAAAAAAAAAAAAAAAGCCAGTTGAGAAAAACAGGTTTGCAATTTGAGGGCTCTCCACCACTTGTGTAGCATGCTGCATCTTTATTTAGAAAACCATAATGCTCAAGCCTGTGCTCTTTAATACTGCACACTCGCTGCACTTTAATATAACAGATGGTTGGAAACATCATGTCTATAAAATTCATAAAAGTTAAACAAAAATAATTTGTAAAATCGTCACATGAAAGTCACTTTTTTCTCAGTTAAAATTAGAATAAGAATTTGTGATATTACAAACTTCATTACTACCATGAATTCTTTGCAGGCCTCCATATTCAAAAACATGAACATGCAGGTTGACTCATGTAAATGTGGTGAAGCATACAAGAGAAGAGCACAGTTTCCAAGACAGCTAGTCCCATACTGTAGAGGTGACGCGAGGTTTCCAGCCCTACGGCAACATATGTAAGATATAATAGTCAAAGTCCAGTCCATGCTGGAGATTGGATCGGGGCCCTGAGTTCAGACTGGTGGGAAACACAGTTTTCTCAATCATCCTGTGGATAAAACAAAGCAGGGGCAGTGAGTGCTTTCTGGTTTCTGTTTGTCTAAAGCTTCGATTATGTTCTGAATAACAGCCGCAGGTTTTTGCTGTCCATTTCATGCCAGGCCAAATCATAGCTCGTTTCCCAGATCACACTATAAAAAGGTGGAGTTCCCCCATGCTGGCCTGATAGCTTGTGCAACTCACTGCATTTCTCTCACTTCCTTAAATAACTGATGTTATGAGTCCACAAAGCAAAGTTCTTGCAGGAAATCCTCGGCACAAAATTCTTGCTCTCCAGAAGGTCTTTTATACGTCTCATAAATTTTAGCAGGAAACATTGTTTGAAACCTTTAATCAAAGTCTGAGGCAGTAAAGAGGATTTGCACAGGTCAGGTTGAGCAACAGCCTGTCTGGTTCTGTTTGTACTAAAAAGTCAAGAAGGAAGTCAAGAAGCTAAATATGCATCTGATTTAAAGGGGAAAACCTGTTCTATCATTAAAGAACTCGTTAACAAGGGTGGTCTTAACGTCCACCAGGTCACCGGTGACCCGTTAACAACCTGTTTTTAACTCTAATTTCAAAAATCAAAATAAACCCTGACCCTCGTGTCTGACCCACGTCAACAACGAGCAAAGTAACTGCTGAAGTATATCGACCGTATGTGCCAAAAGCCAGACTATTAATACTAGTTTTCCACCAGTGCGGTGCTAAAAGCTGGCTACAGTCAGCGACACAAAATTAAGCGACTCAGAGTTCAAACCGCTGACCTCAGTGGCGATGGGAGAGGCAACCGCAAGAGAGGAGCCCTACAGATTCTTTCCGACATAACTTTGTTCTCATGGAAATTGCTTTAACGTTTTCGGTGTAACACTGAGTAACATGTGGGTCTAAAACCTGCTGACTGCTCCTCAACAGTTACTGAAACACAGCTAGCTTTGATTCAGAGGCTAGTAGAGCTTCTGTCATGTTGAAGCCGGTGATCCAGCTGCTGTGAGGCTGCCAGTGGAAACTGAGGGGCCGGCCAGATTTCTTTCTTCTCACATATTCATTCAGGAAGACCTCAGGTCTACCTCAACAACTCTATGGATATCGAGCCATCTGCGATAGAGTCATGGGTTACTCATACACTAGTCTATAAGCAAGAGGTCTACAGTGTTGTAACAATCTGAAGTTAATTACTACTGCACAACATCTTAAAGCTTGATCAGATACACATGCAAACAGCGTTTATTCAGAGTCCAGTTGTGACACCTGTTGGCAGCGATACAAACTGCATTTCGCTATCTGCATACACTTTAGTATAATAGATTCAAAGGGCATCACCTACTGATGAGGCCAGTCTAAGGATGCTAGTGACACTTCAAAGTTGGATGCAGTGAGTCCAGGGAGGATGAGTATCAGATCTTTCCAGCCCCTCAGTTTTCACCACCAGCAGCACATAAAGTCTATGAAGCTCTGATGCACACACAGACCTGTCAAACCTCCAAACAGTCTTTTGTTTTTTTCCCTTACATCCCTCGTCTGTGATGGCCTTCGATAGCTACATCAATATTCAATTCAATTTTATTCATACAGCACCAAATCACAACAACAGTCCCCTCATGTAGCTTTATATTGTAAGGTCGACCCTACAATGATAAATACAGAGAAAAACCATCAGTTATATGACCCCCTATGAGCAAACACATTGGCAACAATGGGAAGGAAAAACTCCTTTTAACAGGAAGAAGGTGTGTAATCAATGCACTACGATGTCTAAGAATATACAGTATTCATCTGTGAATCATGTGACCTGTAATTTCCAGCTAATTTCCTATAATTTAGTTAAAAATCAGCTTGCATTTGGCTGTACAACATCTCATAAATTCATACACAATGCATTACAAACAGAGTAAAATGAGTCTTTGCAGCTGCAGTAACTCGACCTTTCTGTCACAAGAACTTTCTTCCAGTAATTAAAAAGTAAGTAAATTGGATAGATCATAAAAGCAAACAATCCTGAGCACGTAGCACCTTAGCCTGCCAGCACCGCCCCCAAGGTTGCAAACTTTTTGCGAATGAGTCACATTGAACAGAGTAGAATAAATCTCCTGGAAGTTAAGTTAACCCCACGGCGAACAGATCCTGGTCACTGGGAAGTTTGTGCAGTGGAAAAATGGCTTATGTTACATGGTGGGCTGTGGAATTAGGCAGAAATATGTTTGTTAGTATAACTGCTGCACGACTGAAATTTTTAATAACGTTGGTATTTGAGAGCATGATATCATTTCCACTGCAGCTGAAAAAATGATTGTTTGAGGAAAGCCACAAAGCTCAGCCTTAGCTGCATTCCAGCCAGACCAGATCCTAATGCTCGCCCGCATCAGCTGACGGCTCACCTCATGCCCTGGGTAATTGTCATACAGGGCAATCAATTCAAGCTACTTCAGCCTTCCTGCAGTGGCTGCACATCTGCAATCAACTTTACAACGTACCCCCGCTCCTCCTTCACGTTGTCTCCGACTCCATGTCACGCCTGTTGTCAGAGATACCTGATCTGTTCTTGTGAGGGCCTTGGCGGCTGCTCTTTATTTTGAGTTAGTTTTCAGGAAATTAAAAGAAACTCTTTCAGGAATTTGTAAGAAAAGGAAAAATAAATGACAAACCACCGATCTGGGCTACATCCCTGATATTATGCGAGTCATTTCATTTGTTTAGAGATTTGGTCCTCACCCATTCGTCCTCCTCTGCTCCCTCGCCTCCTCCTCCAGGCTGCCGAGTGCTGCTGGTGTCTGATTTGTTGGCCATTATTTTGTCTGTCCATGAAGCTCCAGCCTTATCGTCTCCAGCAAAGTTACACTTGGTCACTGTGCCGCCATCAATTTTGGCCAAAGAGACTGGAATTTGAAGAAGGTAATGAAGTTATTTACGCATGACACAAAACAAAGAAGTACGTAAGGTTTTTAAAGGCATTTATAGAACTTAAACGAAGTGAGCTACCAACTTTGAATTCTACTCTTTAAGCTTTATCACCTCTGTAAGGATATGCCAACTTGATTATTAACCGTTCACCGACTTTGATAGAGAAGAAATCTGAAAAATCTGAGAAAGTTTTCAAAACTTTGAATGTCAGATTCATGTTTAAGTTCTAACTCTACACAGAATTAAGAAAGCAACAAGATGGAGACATCTGATAATAAATGTTCAAATATCCATCACATCTGAATAAATCCAGGCTAAAAACCAAAGGACAGGTATTGATATCAGTCTAAACCAGAGGTCGGCAACCTGCATGCGGCTCTTTAGTCCTTATACTGCGGCTCCGCCTGGTTTGGGGAAATAAATTACAAGTATTTAGCTAAAGTGTAATTTATTTATGTTAGTTCTTTTTTAACTTGTAGTTCTAAACTGGAAGATTATTGTGATATAGAAATATAAAAATAAAATTATATTCTATTATTTTTTCATCGCTCAATATAAGAGTCACACTCGCGGAAGCCGCTCACGCCTCACAGACGACAGCTTACAGTCCTGCGTGAAGATGAAAGTGACTTTGTACAGCCCCGATCTGCAGACGCTGTGCGCAGAGGTTCAGGAGCAGAAGTCCCGTTGTAAACATATCACGGCAGACCCGACGATGTTTCCCGACGATGTTTCCCGACTTTTCAGCATCTCTTTATTGATCACTTTTCACACACGGTTGCTGTACGCTTTTCCACTCACAGCCCGACATACCAACAACAACACAACGGCAGAGAGAGCACAGACTTTAAGGCGGCGAGGCGTGACTGCGGGTGCCGCTCAGGTGCGTCCGCCTCCCCTGCAGCGGCGCTGCAGACCACGCCCTGCCACACACATTAACCAGGTAAAATACATATTTAGGCAGAATTTTGCAAATATCTATTTTATTTTAGCAGCATAGTGCTTTTTTTCCGATTAGTTTTTAAAAGTCAGGTCAAGGCTCCAAAAGCCCAAAGGCGATATGAGGGTGGCGGCTCACAACAGTTTTTGTTTGCTGGATCATTTTAGTTCAGCTTTCCTTTTGTTATATTTCTTTAAGAGTTCAAAATGTGTTAATTACATAAATAAAATGTAATTTTCTCTGTAGCACTTCATGGACCAGACTTGATCAACTGTGAAGACCATGAAACACAACGGCAGACTTTAGATCAGCTGCTATAAACCTAAAGGTTAACCGACAGTCACAGTCTTAAGGATTCTTTACATTTACAGCTCAATGTGACATACAGGGTGTCTCCAGGTACAATTAACTGAAGCATGATGTGAAATTTAGGACTAAACTTGTCATGGAAGCAGACAAACCAGAAATATACTTATTTAACCGAGTGAACACGTGCATGCCACTTCGAAATGAACAGTAAAGTAAAATGAAAGCATTTGGTTGGGCTTAAAAACTCCAACTGTGTTAACTTAACTGATAAAGATAGACAAAGGCAGACAGCCTTGACCCAAACCTCCTGGCCGTAGGCTGTGAGAACATGTGGTTTTTGGCTTTGCTCTCCCAAGTCTTGGCAATCGGGGAAGAAAAAATAATAATCACATAATAACTAGAGCTATTCCAAAATAAACCAATTTCTCTTTCTGCAGAGAAATACAACCCGATGTTCATTTTTGTCCTAAACGATGTCCCCTCGTCCCAGTTTTGAAACACATGGAGCATGTTGCTTTGTATTTCCAGGCACCAGTTTCAACAAGTATTATTCGTTTTTCTTCTAATCGTTTCTTTAAGCTAGTGAGCAAGCTGGTGGAAATCTGAATCAAATTAAAGACTGTGAAGCTCTGAAGTGTCTTTTATATTATTTCATCTGCCTTTACAAAAGGATTAGATACACAGAGGAAAAGGTCTCAAAGCATGTGATGACAAAAGAAGGCAAACCTTGAACCTTTAAAGCATGCATCCACACAATGTCTGCAGTTCATCAGTGACAGAACAGAGTTTACTAAAGCATACCACAGAAGGTGTAAATCAGAAGCTACCCCTTCTCCCTAAAAGCTCAAAGGCAGAGTCCTGTTTTACAACTCCAGATGCAGATTCAAGTTCATATACAAGTCAGACAATAGTTACACAAACAAAGAAGACGACTGCTTATAAGCAGCTTTAGGTGTAGACAGTTAAGCAGTGATTCATTTCTATTAACTTGTATTTTTTACTATACTGACTAGCAGTTTACAGCACAAACAGACCCTTTGCTGGGCCGATGTCACCAAACTCAGACCCAACCCTAACCGCAGACAGCACAGACGGTGTACGTGGATGTTAAGATCTTAGGCAGGACAATTCACAGAAAGGCTCTACAGGCAAGTAAATAACAAACATCAAGTTCAGACTCACATACGAAAGGACTGTTTCCTCTAGTCTTCAACCGTACATCCTGTCCTGTTTCCAGGTCCGTTTTTTCCATGTCTGCCTCCGGATACCAAAAGGCCCAGGTCCCAGCGGGTCTGTGCTTCTCAGTTATCTTCATTAGCTCGGCTTTGTTCACCGCGGCTGACAGCTGCTCCTCAGACAAACGGTCCGACTCCCCTTTAGCTTCTACCTCTGTAAAGACGGAAAACACAATGAAGCCAAGTAAATGAAGGGAATTAAGAGCTCCGCACCCACGAGGCTTTTTCTTGTTACATATCAGTGGCGTATTTAAGAAACAGAGCTAGCATTAGCATGCAATCATCGCTGCTTGCCTTCCTGTAAAAGTCGCTGCATGAAGTTGGTGAATTGTAGGACAGGGTTAGACTTTTCAGGTTTGCATGCTGCACTACTGATCTGTTCTACTTCAGACCTCAACAAAAAAGTATTTATTACATCTCATCAATCAGACTGAGGAACTGAACTGCAGCTAGTTCTCGTCATACAAATAAATGGAGATTTCTAGAGTTTGCACCTGACCGCACCTCATGTCTTGCTCGGCCTATTCTGACACTGCACAGCCAGCAGATCCAACTCCAGTGTACTCACTGTAGGAGGACATGAGGAAACCAGTGTTGACCTTTTTGGTGTCACTGAAGTTTGGCTCCACTTCCTTTCCACTGGCATCAAACTTCCGCTGATGGATGCGGCTCGGTTGGATGTACAGCACGTAGAAACGTACCTGCAGGTGACAGAAGGATGAATAAATACCTTCCACTGTACAGTGGTTTTCAGCTTTACTTATTTCTGCTTATTATCACCAATGCCTGCTCCTCGAATAGTGACCTGAAAACCCTCACAGTCTTTTTACAATTATTTGCATCTACTGAGAAGAAGGTGTCATGCTGGGCTCTTATAACCGATGGTTTTATTACTGTACCTTTTGATTGTTGCTGTCAGTGATTGCATGTCTGGAAACATCGAGCAGCTTCCCTTCTAAAAGCACTCCGGGGCCACTGTGTAGAAAAACAATAATGAGTATCTAAATGTGTACTGGCGAAATAAAGTGCTGTTTTATTGGGACTGAGTGCTGAATAGGGACTCAGTTAAACACAGAACTAGAACTGCAGGGAGGATGATTCATAGCACACATAAATCCTACAGAATAAAGGCATTCAAACATTTTTCAGAACAAACCAATGCAGTAAAAGTTCGACTGTGCTCTGAAACCCAAACTCACCATTTCCATTTGCTTTAGTCACATGACAGTAGTTTTGTTACTGGATCTAGCAAAGACCACGAACTGGCAGCTCGTCCACACACTGTGATCAAAGTTACATCACTTTACATCCAGCCAGCAGCAGGCAAGCAAAATGAAGGAGAAGTCTTAGCCCGGCATGTCTAAAGTCCCTGAATTTTACCACATGTTAGCTGTTATATCAAAACCTCAGGGGATCAGTCTGCAAGCTTGCTGTAGGCAGACAATATGTGCAGTTCCCAATACTACATTTTTCCCCTACTGGCCTCCAGCACCAGCAGTTTTACTGGCCACATACTGTAATATCTACTCAGATTCATATAACTCTTTCCTAGTCTTACCGACTGAGTTTAGAATTACAAAGGAATAGAGCCTGACTGATTACCGGTAGACTCACTCACTTCCTTTAAAGTGAAAATATCGTCAGCAAGAAGAAAAAATGGCTTCTTAGATAAAATAATAATAACTGGAAAAAGTATATAGAACACAGAACGTATGTAGAACAAGTATAGAGAACATTTTATTGATGCATTCCCTCTTAGTTATGTTAATAACATACTAAGATATATTAACATGTTAATAACATACTAGAATTCCACGTGAAAGTTTCACCAAAGCACAAATTTCTTTGATACTCTGTACCTCACATTAGAGCAAATATTTCCCAGATAATTACATCAAAATGCTGAAAAAGGCCCAAACGGGGTCAAGAGGTTCAGTCCAGTGACCCCTATTAGCCTGGCTTTGTTATAGACAGGCCCCACGGTCCGGGCTCATCCAAAAAAGACACCGTGACCCTCAGTGGAATTATTAGTTTCTTTCTAACTATAAGTAAAAGGAAGCAATACAGTTTTATAATAAAAAAAAGTGAAACATCTAAACTGATGTTAAGTCACTCCAGTATTAAACCGTGTTAGCTGTTTGGTTAACAGCTTAGTGTCTCTTTGAAGCTACAACGCAGTCACTTATCAGGCGGTGCGGCTAGCTTTGAAGCATGGTTTTCCTTGAAAAATGCAAAGCAAATAGAAAAGCGTCACACTTGTGGCCCCAGCTGCTCTAGTGTGTGATGAGTTTGTTAATTCCCTTCTGCACCTTGGGAAAATGCCTCGTGTTAGTTCTACAATGTCATCTAAAGCACTTTGATTATCGCAGCTACAATTTTACCATGAGTGAAATGATCTCTATGGGCTCAAAATGTGGTCATAAATATTTTGTACTTGTAAATCGGTTTTGTACTTGTAAAAAAAATTTGTGCGTGGACTTAGCCCAAAAAACCCCTGCAAGTTACAAGTACGAATTTTGACCCTATTTTTCTTCCTTTAAGCTGATTGGTCAATGTCATGTCAATCACAAATTAAACAATCCAATCAGAGAACAGATGGGTTTGGCTGTCGGAGGGGCGCTTTTTTGAACTGCAGGTCCTTGAAGGGTAATCTCTATATAAATATCCGATAGCAGTTAGGTCCCCGTAACTTTCAGCAGCTGTTGAAAGGATAAAGTTGTGGTACATCAGTGGTTAGAAATACATTATTACTTTAGGATTAGTTTAACACAAAGTCAGGGCTGACCCAGGACCACTGCTGTGAGTCACAGCGCGCAGCATAAAAGTCCTTTCACATCGGACGCAGGATGTGCTGCTAATGCTAACTGCTAACTAAAAGCAAAGGATCCAGAATTTGTTGCTGGCTGCTGGGCTCTGTGGGTTTTTGCAGCAGCTCTACCTGTACTAGATGCACCTGCTCCTTGTCGTTTTTATCTCTGACTTTATGTCCTCTACAAGAGTTTGTGGGGTTTTTTTGTTAGTTCTTCAAATGTTAAATAAAAACATGTATGCTAATTCATAACGAAGAAAGCTTTGTAATGAAGACTGTCATTTCCAAAACACTGCCCGCCCCCTCCTGCGTCCGCAGCGCTGTTGAAAAGGCTGTGGAAGTCCCTGTATTAAACACGTAGACCTGTGACACAAAAATCACCAAACTCGGACGACCACAGATTGTTTTTCTTCGTGATGAAGGAAAACGCTGGGTTGGCATATAAAAGGGCATTTATTCCCTTCAAAGACCTGCAGTTAAAAAAAAAGCGCTCCTCCGACAGCCAAACCCATCTGTTCTCTGATTGGATTGTTACATTTGTGATTGACATGACATTGACCAATCAGATGAAAGGAAGAAAAATAGGGTCAAAATTCGTACTTGTAACTTGCAGGGGGTTTTTTTGGCTAAGTCCACACACAAATCTTTTTTACGCACGCACAAATCTTTTTTACATATACAAATCTTTTTTACATATACAAATCTTTTTTACGCACGCACAAATCTTTTTTACACACGCACAAATCTTTTTTACATATACAAATCTTTTTTACGCACACACACAAATTCTTTTTACACATACAAATTCTTTTTACACATACAAATCCTGATTTACAAGTACAAAACTGATTTACAAGTACAAAATATTTATGACCACATTTTGAGCCCATAGATCTGTTTTTGTACCACGTTGTAAACGTGTTTGTTTTTTTTTTCGTTTATGTTGAACATGGGAGTCTATACTGTGTCAGCCTCTAGTGGCCACAACAGGAAGTGCAGCCAGGGCGCTCTGATACTGCGGGTCGTACATCCACCTACACTGCGCTGTGCTGCATATACCCGACATAATTTCATTTTTAAAATGTTTTGAACAGTGTACAACTCACAGATCTGCTCTCTGGGAACACCGAGGGATTTATTGACGGAGTCTGGTGCTGCCCCCTCACAGGGGAAACACTGTAGCGTGTGAACGCGAGCACATACCTCTCAAACGCAGAGGGACACCACGCACGGTCAAACTTTTCACTGTGGACCGGCTTGTTCTGCAGAGACGTGTTGTGATAAATGCGACTCATCTTTCATAAAATCGTAACTTTTCCCTTCCCTCAGATTTTTCCTTTTTCCGGACTTCCTGTTCGTCCCTGAATGAGAGGTGCGCTCGGTTTTCTACACAGCAGACGCCGGCGGGTAATAGTGCAGAAGAGAATGCGTGCGGTGAGAGTGGACGGACAGCCCGGACTCTTCTCATTTATGCAGAAATTGCCTGCAGATCACCTAGGGGGCGCATGATGGTCCTCATTGAACAGCAGTGAATGCAGCGCAAGTACATGTAGTTTTTTTCTTTTTCATTACTAATTAGTATTCTTAATGTTTGTTAAAGTTGTTTCTCGTGCGGTCTTTAGTGAGGGGATCATCCTCTGAGAAATACCAGTATCTGAACAGGGACTCAAACCAGCAACCTGCAGGTACAGCTTGTATTTTCAGGTGTCTGCACACACAGCAAGTCCAGATTTACGCTTTATTTCTACACAAAAAGCTTTTACAAGTATCTGCTGATTATTGTCAGAACTGTTGATTTTACACGTTAAATGCAAGCATTGTGCAAACTGTTGCACCATTTCTGAACACCAGAACTACAAAGTTAGCAATGATTCAAGGGTTTGTACTCTCATTCCAGCACATTTATTCTTAGGAGGTGAAAGGAAAACTTGCACCCATAATCCAACAAGAATACAAACACACATAGATTTTTATTTAATCCCACTCTGGGGGAGATTCATTTATTACACCAGCACGAGGGAAAGGAACAAAAAGTGAATTAGAGATATATTAGAAAAATAAAAAACCAAGAAGAAACACAATGAGAACAGTGTACAAAAAAGCCGAAATACTATGTATATAGATGGTTGCTATATACAGTAAAATACACCAAGATTTTTTCTTTTTATATGTACCTAAAGTGCAGTGGGCGAGATGATAATACATCTGTAGTTTTAAACAATTTTTCCTCTGTGAGCACATCAGGAGCAACTCAGGGCTTGGGATACTTTGGCATGCAGGCTGGAGCAGTCAAGGACCAAACCACCAACCGTCCAGTGAGTCGACGGGTTGCTCTATCTCCTAATCCACACCAAGCCTCAGAAGCTGTGGTTGTTTATGTGATTGGTGCAGAAAAAACTATATTGTAGCTCCTTATTGATTGATCCTGTGCATTAATAGTTAAGCATAATAATCTGAGGTCACCGTATGAACCCCAACCTTGCATCTAAAACGGGTTGAAATGCTGTGCAGGTTGTACCCACGGAGCAAATGCATATGCTATACTCTAATAATAATCTGTGTGGATGTATTTATGTTTGAAGGCAAAAATCAATAACTCAGACACATGGTTCTTATTTAGCACAAACACTATTAAGTAGCCACAAAGAAACACGATACTACAAAGACACACAAAAAGGTTTATTGTGCATGTTTAGGTACATGCAGTCTGCTGTTCATTCAAAACTCACTTTGATTTGATGGAAAGAACACAAAGCCACCTAAATGAATGTGGATATGGTTTCGGTTAAGTGTCCGAACATTCTCTGCGGGCTCTGCTGCTGAATGCAGTCTTTGTGTGTACATGTTTCAACTCACTTCTGGCTCGTTTGGGAATTTTCTGCATGTCCTCTGGTTCCTCTCTGTGGTGCTTTGTAGATTTGGAAGCCTTGGATTTCAAAGCCTGTGCTGTGTTTAGGAGCCGGGTGGGAGGTCCAGATTGCACATGGATAGTTTGGGCTGCAGGGCTACATCCTGTTCCAGGGAGCTCGCTGCTCAGGGAACATCTTCCTTGACTTGGCTCACACGATTTAAATTGCTGTTCAGCAGAGTCCAACACCACTGCGGTGTTTACACCAGTGCTTCCCAGTGTGCCCAGGTCCAGTATACAAGTCTGCATGGAGATAAACAGAATTGGATAAATTATTGCTGCTTACACAAAATAGCTACAGGAGACATTAAAAAAAACTACAAAGAGTCACAACATGAGAACAAAAATCCACAAACCCTCTGAAGTGGGTGAGAAACATTCTCGGGGGGCATGAACGTCAATACAAAATCTCACGAAAGCATTTTCTGTGCCACAATTTGATGTGTGGTCATCTCACAGCATATGGTAAGATTATTGGGAGGAACATAGCATTTGTTCCTAGAGCAAGAACATGGTATGATATCATCTCGAAGAATCATACGTGGCCCTGATTGTCAATGCAAAAAATCATGAAATCATTTTCTGAGCCATGAGCTGGTAGCTTGTTTGACGTTTAATATCTCAAATGTGCCAAAAGAGATGCAGGGCTTTTAGCCAGCAAGCATCTGGCCCTGTAGCAGTGACAGGACGTGGCATTGGTGGTTCAGTGGTAGATGCAGGAGACGCAGGTCCAATTCCCGGCCAACGCGCTGCTACTTTTTAACAGAATCAGGTAAAGGAAAAAAGTGTGCAAATTTACACACTCAGCCGTACTGGAACTCATTTCACTGCACTGTGTTGAACATGCCAGCTCTTGATACATGCAGTCTCAAAGCATATTACATATTTGGGTCAAGAGCTGACAGGCAAAAAGGTGAAAACCCACAAGTCTATGTCTGGTTTCACATTGTTTAAAGTCTGAAGGTCTGGGATTAGTCACTCTGCTTTCATAGTGCCACCAAGTGACTCAGTGTGATTCTCCTCACTGAGACTTGCACATAATTCAGTTTCAGATCAATCTATAAAAGCACTGAAATCTATAAAATCTTGATTTCATCTCAAGTGATCAGTACAGTCGATGGCATTCATCCTCTGGTGACCGTGAAAGTAGAAAAGTCAGAGGCTTGTTTTCACATCCTCTTCTGTTTAAAGCAGTAGGTCTGAGAGCGGTCCCCAAAATAACTGTGCTTCCGTTGTTAAAGCCAGACGCGCTATTTTAGCATTCTAGTGAGGCTCAGTGGTAGAACAAAGCGCCTCACAGTATTGTGAGGTGAAACCCAACAATTCCTCAGAGAGCAAGAACATGTAGCACCTAAATCTAAACGTGAGGCCATACAGATCATAACAAATCCAAAATCAATCATAAAGTCAAGCACTCGATACACTAAACTGCAACAATTACAAAATCTCATGGAATCGTTTTCTGAGTGTACTGTGTGATGTTTCGTGTCCATGAGGGTCTGCTTGGATCCCCGTTGGGCAGAGAGATGGAAATTTGTCATCAGAGACTCTTTCACGGAGACATTACAACGCACAAACTATGCAAGCACCCTTCAGGTGGACTCCATGGAAGTGTAACAGGAATGACTACGAGTCCCAAATGTCTGCAGCTGTCGACACACCAGAATGTTATTCTGGTCATACCAAATCAGTAGTGGGTCATCATTGCTGCAAATTACAACATTTCTCTGGGAAACTAATTAGACATTAAGATCTCCTTAGCAACACTAGAATAGTCAGTAAAACAGGTAAATTCACTATTAATAAAACTATAAAATATCAAACTAAGCCTTACTGGACGTATTTACTTTCATCCATTCATTTTCAAAACTATAAACCTCAGAGGAGCCTCGAACAGCCATCAGCTGAAATTAAAGTTTACAATGAAAACGCCGGCTTCAACAAGCTCTTGATACAGCCATGAACAGTGTTGGTCAAGTTACTTGTAATCAGTAACTAATTACTGATTACTTCCCCAAAAAAGTAATCCTGTTACTTTACTGATTACTTATTTTAAGAACCATGTGTCTGAGTTACAAGTAACGCGTTACTGTGGGCAGTACTGATCTCTGGCCATGAATGTGAAGTGTGTGACGAGTAGCTGTTTCAGTCTAAGTTGGCTGAAGATGTTTTTCAGTGTAATCGTGGAGAAACTGAGGCCATGTCCACACTAATAAGTTTTGGTTTGAAAACGCATCATTTTGGCCTTCCGTCCACACTGAGACGGCGTTTTCGGGCAAGGAAAACGCAGCGTTTTGAAAACGCTCTCCAAAGCGGATACATTTGGGAAAACGTTTTCGCGTCGCAGTGTTGACAGCGAACTTGGAGCCTTTTCGAAAACGATGACGCATCTTAGTCATGTGATGCAGTCATGTGACCAATTAAACTAAGATAGCAGAGGGCATTATACAGCAGTTGTTTTGCTTGCGCTCAATTTTGACAGCCCTATTAAAGGTTAATATCAGTCTGTACATGCTCCAGAGAGCTTTTCTTCAAATTCTTTAATTCTCACTCTCTTTTGCAACTTTGTACTTTTGTGTTACTCGCAGCAACAACTCCACCTCATTGTTGGTCCATTTAAAAAACTCGGTGCTTTTCCTCAACGTTTTGCCGCAACGTTTCAAAGAGCTGAAAAGTAAATAAACAGCAGATGGATTTAAGGCAGGTTGAATCGTCTTGCGTATCACGCATGCGCAGTACTGAAACGCAAGCATTTCTGTGAAAACAAATGAAAACGATAGTGTGGAGGCGGAGCGTTTTCAGACGCCACTTTCAAATTTATCCGGGCTAGTGTGGACGTAGCCTGACATTCTTACCTTGTGAAAGGAGTCCTTGAGTGCATTTCTCTGTGTTTCTCCTGATATTGGGCTGCTCTCCTTATCAGTACCTAAAAGATGTGAGTCAGATAAGGACACGTGCCGTCTTCAAGACATTCCCACGTTAGCAATTCAACGTAAATCTGAAAATATTCTTAAACCCATAAAAAACAAACCAATGTTTACCGAGGCAGTAGCGTCCGAGCTGAATGTTAAGCCAGATGTTTCGTCGTTGAGTCCAGCCCCCTGGTGCTTCCACCTCGTACAGACGCTCTCGATACTGCTGGTGCTTCTGCAGGAACCTTTTGAACACTGAACACACAAACACATGTTTTGTTGTATTTCTGTTGGAGCAAGGATAAGTCTGAGTGATTATATGAGTAGATAATGAGGCTGAATGCGCTTAGAAATCCAAGACAGCATTTTGTCCTGCAGATTTTTTCTTTGCAACCTGTAGGAGCCATGTTTTTAAGGCTTCGCCACGGGATGGAGGCTTTGCCCTGTTGTCTACTTTGGGTATAAAATCATTTAATGATCTATTCTAAGGGCATTTTCTCTTCCTTTGAACAACTTGAACAATGAAACCTACTTTTTTGGGTACCCACAGGTCTGTAGCTTTATTCGAGGGATGACACCTCATTTTCCCTCTCAGCCTTTAACCCCACTCATTGAGACTCTTTTGCGTCCACCTCCAAATTAAAACGGTGCTGCTTCATGCAGCTATGAAGAATCCTTTATCTCCGGAGTGTCCCAGTGTTAACTATTCAGTCGCTTTGGGAGCAGGACCTTGATAAGGAAATACTCTTCCGGGTCCACTCGTCATCTATTAGTGCCGGGCATGCACTGGTCCAGTGCAAAGTGCTGCACCACACCCACTGGTGAAAACTCACACTTTCCAAAATCTACCCTGATGCTGATCCTGTCTGTGATAGATGCAAACAAGCCCACGCCTCACTGATGTTGTGGTCCTGTCCCTGCCTTACTAGAGGTACTTCAGGAGCACTTAGATCTAAATGTGTCGGCCTTTGCTGTGACACCTGGTGAGACTGCTTTGCCAGCGTTGACAGATTTCGTGGCTTTTTTAACTCTTTTGGCCAGATGTCTGATTTTGCTCCAGTGGAAGTCACCCTCCTCTCTCTGAGGCCTGGATTACAGGTGTTCTTTTTAGCAATGTGGAAACGGTAAAACATACTCTACGTGGGTCAACGGCAATATTTCTGAATTCATGGAAACCCTTTTTCAACAATGTAGAAACAGTGCAGTTGTCATGGTTGGCTGTGTGGCAGGCAGGCAAGCAGGAGTGGTGGACCCAAAATGCAGAACTCAGACACGGAAGTGGGACTTAAAGCGCAGCTTTATTGCTGGGAGAAACCTCGTGCTAAATAAACTCACTAAAAGACAAACAAAGGTCGTAACAGAGGAACTGAGGACTGAAACACTAAACTGGAGCTGGTGACTAAACACTAGAAACACAGAAGCAGAACACACAGCTAGTTGAGGGTACAACACGACACTGACACAGAGAAACACAGGGCTTAAATACACAGATGGCAGTAATCAAGGGATGAGAGACAGGAGGGGAACACACCTGGGAGAAATCACAGCTGACGAGACAGGGGAAACGTAAACTGAGCACACTCACATACGACACAGACCTTCACAATAAAACAGGAAACTCAGACACAGGGAACCAGACAAGACGCTGAACTGAACAGACAGATTCACAAACAGACGGGGTGACACCATAGACAGACAGAGATACAGACTCAGAGGCAGACCGAATATAACACGTAGAACTCAAACAATAATCATCATCATAATAATAAAGTAGAAAATGATAATAATAAACTTAAAGCGCTGGGTCACCGACCCAGGACCATGACAGCAGTTCTGTGATATACCACTGTGAATCTGGCTGTCCCTATTGTATTGTACTTGGTTCTATGCTACTCTACTGCTTTTATTTTGTTTTATTTTTGTTCACTCCTGACTTCTTTTGGTCATGAGGTACTCTATTATTATTCTGTTTTTTCTACCAAAGATAATCTTGAGTTGCTGTGGATATCCCGTACTGTCTCCACTCTGTGGTTTGCTGTGGGGACCGCGTTTATGACATGGTTAGGTTTCTTTTACATGTATAGCCACAATGTCACTTTGACTGGCACTTTTGAGCACAGCTAAGTCTTTTTTGTCTTTTTTACATGGTGTGCAATCACTCTGTTGTTGTACTGTAATTTGCTGTGATTCTGAAAAATAAAAAGAGTTTGGGAAAAAAAGGAATAAAAGAAAGCAGCAAAAGTCTGGGAAACAACGCTTTGCACACAATCAGCTTTGGAAAAATGGTCTATATCACCTTAATCTGGCACTTTAAAGGAGATCTGTGTGAATGAAGCAATTAGTGAGTCTTCCCATGAGTGTTCAGGCTCTCTCTCCTTCAAAAAGGATGTTTTGGTCAGATTCAAGCGTTCCTTAAGTGTTCTTTCCAGCGCCTGACAATATCTTTAGTTCTGGACAGCAGTTTTTATCCCTGACCGAGCCTGAGCCCAGCCCTGCTTTCCTTCCTGAGCTGCCGGACAGCTTGCCAGAACTTTCATGAGGCCAGCTAAAAAATTTGTTCTCCATGGTCTCCTCAGACTTTTCCAAACCCAAGTTTCTGCTTCTGTGAAGCTGCAAAACTTCAGCAAAACTCTTTGATACCAATCGGCTGTTTCAGGCGACCTCTGAGCCAACCATTCAGACTCCACATCCACAACCACTGCTGGGACCCAAGAGACACGATTATAACAGTTATGTGCCACCATACGCTTTAATATGGTGATTGTTACGGTCACCCGTGCTTAGCGCCAAGGTATAATAACAAAAACAGTAGAGTATCCTGACACCTGCCGGGCACATCTCACCAGGAGACACTCTGGGAAAAGCGACGACAAAAAACTTCAAATGAAACACTCATTGGTTGACCAAATGCCTTTCATTTAAATGAGGGGCTAAATCATCAAGTTCACCTCTGTTTCCAGTTACAGTCAGTGCCATCTTGGATTTCTGTGTGTTTCACTTGGGAAATGCAAATTCCACTATTAAAAAAAACCTATTACATTTTTTTGCGTCATGATGTACAGGTGTGTGATCAGCTTTTAGCTATAACTAGATCATTAGTGCGTGAGTCTACTGAACATTTCTATTGAACAAAAGCGAAGAAAACATGCAGTTCCTTGACCAGATACAGCAAACTGTCTGACAGAGACCTAAAGAAACAAGTATACAAACAGGTCAAAGAAGGACCCGAGCTGACCTGCAGCCATGCTGGGGGATAATGGAGAGCTGACTCCCAGAAACTCCTCCGTAGAGAAGGAGGAGCAGAAATCCTCCAGCATCTGAAGGCCGAAGCCTCTCCTCCTGCAGCTCCTCCTCACCAGCACAGTGTCCAGAACAGGCAGCAGGTAACAGCAGCTGCTCCAGCCGTCACACAGACTCCCTGAAACAGCAGAGGAGGACATGGATTGCATTTAAGAGGTGGATGTAGCTTCCAGGTCTGAAAAGCTAAGTCAGTGTAACTCCTTCAAATAGAAGGACAACAGAGGGTATGATTTATCCATAGAAAGAGATTTGTGAAGCTTCAAAGTGAACACCTTCCTAATAGTCATCTTGGCGTGATTAGTTAGGCCTGGATGTGATCAGAAAATTGAGGAATTGCTCGGTCCTGGAAGATCATCTGATGCAAATTCACATCCAACTCATCTATCTCATATAAGATATTTTAGATCATCCACACTTGCTGCACATCTGCAGGCCACTTTGCAGCCCGCCTCCACCCAGCTCCTAATTTCATGCTGTTTCTGACTTAATTAAAGTTTTAATCCAACTCAAGCCAGTCTTCTGCCCTTAACTTTGCAGCTTTCTTCACATTTGTCCAAACTCCTGCTGGACATACACAAAATATAAATCGCAACCTGCAGATGTGTATGTTCACTGATACCCTGTTTGCCAATCACTCTCATCCTCCTCTGCCCACCTTTGTGCTTCACGGTGTAAAAGCCGACCGCCTGGTTGTCTTTCCACAGCACTTTGCAGCTCTCTTTGGGAGGATGCAGGGAGAACAGTGAAGGCCTCTCCATTACCTGACTGAGCAGAAATACAATCACCCTCTCCATAACAGACTGGACCTGCGGACAACATGCAGAAGTTTCCAGACAGTCGGCTCTGGTAGATTAACGATTCAGCAAATCTTCATTTAGAAATTGATAGAACAGACTTTTTCTGTGAATTTACACCTGAAGCCTGTAAAACTATGGCAAGCTTCAAAAGCCAGTATAACATAGGTTCATGCGTTTTCCAGGACCACCTCTAAAGGCTGTCACCTCTAGAGGTGGTCCTGAGGGTCGTTGACCACTATTTTTATCTTGCACGTCACCATATTGCTGAGTCTGAAGTACACTGAGATGACGTGGTTGGAGAAAATTCTCCCGAGTTTCTCCCGCAAACCCGCTGCATAAGCTGCTACCGACCACACCTACAATGCAATCTTGAGATGATTCTTGTCATGAGTAGACTGATTTATTCTCTCACTGTTCACACCTGTGTACGAGCCATGAAGTGACATAGTGTCTAGACAAATGTACTTTAACACAGTTACCGACACCAAACCACTTCTGGATTTGCTTGACGTTCGCAAGACGTCATCCAAAAGCCACCACTTCCCGTGCAGGTATAGGCCGACCACTGGAAGGTAACATCAGAGCAGAGAGCGTCAGTCTGTGTCTGAGGCTGGAACATCTCACAGAGCAGTGTGCTGAACCCAAACCTTGTGTTTGATCATCTGAAGGGTGCAGTGCCAGCACCGCGCAGGCAGGCTGGCCATCCTCAAACAGCTGCAGCTGGCTCACATTTGTTGCTGTTATTGCCACCTGAGCAGACAGGAAGATAACATCAAGCCAAATGCTGGTAAGGTGGTGAAAACACTTCCACCATAGTTCCCGTTCGAGAGTCACAGTAACCACACAGAGAGTTAATTCAGGGCATCTGCACGCCAAAACAAGTTAAGTTTAATGCTTTAAAAGATCTGTTGTGTATTTCAATACCAAAACATATGCATGATTAGGTGTTATTACATCCAACTCTGTTGTATTTATATAGCGCCAAATCACAACAGTCACCTCAAGGCGCTTCAAATTGTAAGGCAAAGACGCGACAATAATACAGAGAACAATGAGACGATCCCTTATGAGCATGCAGTTGGTGACAGAGGGAAGGAAAAAACCCCTTTTAACAGGAAGAAACCTACATCTACAAAAGATTTCAAAGTTTACACTTACTAACTCAAAGTTTTGAGAAAATAACTTGAAATGTAGACGATAAAGTTACATTTTGAGTTACTAGGAGAACACAGTTAATGGATAATATGGATGCTAAAAGAGTTTAGGCTCTTGATTTAAGAATGTGAAGCTGTTTATGGTTAGCTGAGATTTTTCTAGATTTTACTGTAGACTAAATAAACAAGTCCGTGTGAATAACTGCAAACGTAATTTCATTTACAGCAGACCTTGAAGAATATACAGGGAGTGCAGAATTATTAGGCAAATGAGTATTTTGTCCACATCATCCTCTTCATGCATGTTGTCTTACTCCAAGCTGTGTAGGCTCGAAAGCCTACTACCAATTAAGCATATTAGGTGATGTGCATCTCTGTAATGAGAAGGGGTGTGGTCTAATGACATCAACACCCTATATCAGGTGTGCATAATTATTAGGCAACGTCCTTTCCTTTGGCAAAATGGGTCAAAAGAAGGACTTGACAGGCTCAGAAAAGTCAAAAATAGTGAGATATCTTGCAGAGGGATGCAGCAGTCTCAAAATTGCAAAGCTTCTGAAGCGTGATCATCGAACAATCAAGCGTTTCATTCAAAATAGTCAACAGGGTCGCAAGAAGCGTGTGGAAAAACCAAGGCGCCAAATAACTGCCCATGAACTGAGAAAAGTCAAGCGTGCAGCTGCCAAGATGCCACTTGCCACCAGTTTGGCCATATTTCAGAGCTGCAACATCACTGGAGTGCCCAAAAGCACAAGGTGTGCAATACTCAGAGACATGGCCAAGGTAAGAAAGGCTGAAAGACGACCACCACTGAACAAGACACACAAGCTGAAACGTCAAGACTGGGCCAAGAAATATCTCAAGACTGGTTTTTCTAAGGTTTTATGGACTGATGAAATGAGAGTGAGTCTTGATGGGCCAGATGGATGGGCCCGTGGCTGGATTGGTAAAGGGCAGAGAGCTCCAGTCCCACTCAGACGCCAGCAAGGTGGAGGTGGAGTACTGGTTTGGGCTGGTATCATCAAAGATGAGCTTGTGGGGCCTTTTCGGGTTGAGGATGGAGTCAAGCTCAACTCCCAGTCCTACTGCCAGTTTCTGGAAGACACCTTCTTCAAGCAGTGGTACAGGAAGAAGTCTGCATCCTTCAAGAAAAACATGATTTTCATGCAGGACAATGCTCCATCACACGCGTCCAAGTACTCCACAGCGTGGCTGGCAAGAAAGGGTATAAAAGAAGAAAAACTAATGACATGGCCTCCTTGTTCACCTGATCTGAACCCCATTGAGAACCTGTGGTCCATCATCAAATGTGAGATTTACAAGGAGGGAAAACAGTACACCTCTCTGAACAGTGTCTGGGAGGCTGTGGTTGCTGCTGCACGCAATGTTGATGGTGAACAGATCAAAACACTGACAGAATCCATGGATGGCAGGCTTTTGAGTGTCCTTGCAAAGAAAGGTGGCTATATTGGTCGCTGATTTGTTTTTGTTTTGTTTTTGAATGTCAGAAATGTATATTTGTGAATGTGGAGATGTTATATTGGTTTCACTGGTAAAAATAAATAATTGAAATGGGTATATATTTGTTTTTTGTTAAGTTGCCTAATAATTATGCACAGTAATAGTCACCTGCACACACAGATATCCCCCTAAAATAGCTAAAACTAAAAACAAACTAAAAACTACTTCCAAAAACATTCAGCTTTGATATTAATGAGTTTTTTGGGTTCATTGAGAACATGGTTGTTGTTCAATAATAAAATTATTCCTCAAAAATACAACTTGCCTAATAATTCTGCACTCCCTGTATTATTTGCAATAATAATCAGTCACCCAAATGTGGTTAGGTACCTTTGAGGTCTGCGATGACTGAAACCACTCATTATCACAGGGGCTGGACTCCAGAGAGGACATGTACTGTTCAGACGCAGATGTCAGGTCATTGTGATCCACAGATGGCAGGTCTACAGGGTACATGGCCTCTTGGAGAGGATACAGATGTTTAAGATGTACTTACGCATTTACACAAGATACAAAAAAATAGAAACAAAACGTGAGTCCTGACTTTATGGATCTGATTACATCAGTATGTGTGACCACCAGATTGTCTTTAAAACAGTTAATTTTTAAAGCTGCGTCCCCTTCATTTAACACTGCAAATACATGAGAGAATGAATTATGAGTCCGCACAAGCTGTCCGGTCCTCCCGGTAAAATCGGCGCATAAGTTAATGCAACGGTCCCCAGTCCCCGGGCCACGGACCGGTACTGGCCCGTGAGTCGTTTGGTAGCGGGCCGCGAGAGTTGAGGCTCGAGTGTGAAATTTAGGGGTTTTATATTTATTTTTTATCGTTAACTTGGTTTCCCTGGGTCTTTTCCCATGTGTTATGAATAAATTTTCTTGTTTTCTGGTACCGGTACTGGTTTTATTTTGTTGTATTTATCCGCGACACCTTAAAGGCTGGTCCATGAAACTCCTGTCGGACATAGACCGGTCCGTGGCGAAATAAAGTTTGGGAACCGCAGGGTTAATGCAGATTTCTGCTAAACAATCGGTTCACACAGCCAAATCAAACCAACTCATATCGGTGGATCTGAAGGAAACAAAATCAAAATGTAGCAGATAGCAACCGAAGAACTGTTTACTTCAGTCGTTTCATAAAAAGGCTGCAAATGATCATACGCTGCTTGAGCTGCTTTTAATCTGAGTGCTGTAAACAGCTGTGTGAACCTTGAACTGCAACGCAAACAAGAACACGTCACGACAAAGGCTTCATAACAAACAGGAACATGAATTTATTTAATTTCGTATTTAATTTCGTTAACTTACTTTCTATGGACCGGATGAGCCCTTATTGCTTATCAGCAACGTCCCTACAGTCCCGAAACGTAACTTTGATGAGCCTACTCAACCACTAACATCTTCTTTTCTTTGGCCCGGAGCGCCATCCTCTGGTCGCAGAGAGAGTTACAAAAATACACGCCATTGTTCGCGGTCTGACTCCATTAACCAATCACAGCAGAGTGTACCTTCGGCGATGACCCTTTGGGCGATGTAATTTAGCACTGGCATAGAATACAGGCATGACGGGAAATGCGCGTTGACGGTTTCAGAATAAAAGAACACGCTTTACCAAGCGAGTACAAAAGGACATTGTTTTTATTTAGCTCATGTTAAAATCTTGCAGTAACAGTCAATCTTCGCTATCTGTTATTAATTTGTAACTTTTTTTTGTTTAACCTCCTAGGACCTGGCGTCCACATATGTGGACACCACATTTTGGGTTATTTAGACCAAAATACTAAATTTTGCTCTGCAAGGGCCTGATATCCACTTACGAGGACACTATACTGTTACTGTCCTATCGAAATTCCAAACGAATATTCTTATATGTGGCTCTCATTTTCAGGTCCCAGGTCAGCATTGGTGGTTCGGGTCTCAGGAGGTTAACACTTAGAAAATCCTTGAAAAAACAGTTTTTACCCTAACGACAAAAAACTTCCCAAAAATGGCTGCAAAAATATTATATAGTGATATTTATTTTCCATTATAAATGACTCAGTCTTTTACAAATGCTTCATCCTGGACTATACATATTTCATATTACATAGTTTATTATATAGTTAGATGGTTATAGAGAGAGAGAGAGTGAGTTTTGTTTTATTTTGAAAACAGAGTCCCGGAAGCGGTATGCTAGAAGTAGCTTTTATGTTGTCAGCGGCAGTCTGCGTTTGTGTTTCGCCGTCGGTGACCTGTCGGTGACATTTGCAAACAATGCTCCTCGGGCTGACTAGAGGGCGGGTGCTGCCGTCTCCTCGGCGCTGCCTCCTGCATTGTCGCCACATTAAATCTGCAGCCACCGCTGCGGTGAGTGTTATTTAACGTCCTTCATGTTGGTCGTTTAACTTCAATGCGTGTTGTGCACGAAGTCACGTGCACAGCATGTCTTACCTGCGTGCACGGTACAACCTGCTAGCAAAGCATTAATTAACAAGGCTAATTATGAATAAGCATTAATTACAAGGGTTAATAAAGCACGAGGCCCAATACCACCGTGTACAAATGCTAATTATTATCTCTGCGCATTAAACTTGTAAAACTTGTAAAAGCTGTAAAAGTTTAGGCGGCACTAAAGGTCTTTGCGAAGGCTTTTTATATGTTAGCATACACTACAAGCGAACCTTAAATTGCAAAATACGGCGACCCGTATTTTTTTCCGAAATGAAATATGAAATTGTCACACCCTTCTGAGCTATTTAGAAGAAATATTGAATCCAGAAAAACAAGCAATTCAACCCTTGGAATGTGTCACAGAATTTTTCTTGATTCTTGATTATCCTTGTCTATGTGCGCATTGGTGGTTCAGTGGTAGAATTCTCGCCTGCCACGCGGGAGGCCCGGGTTCGATTCCCGGCCAATGCAACCTTCCTTTTTCTTTGTCAGAGGCGACATAAAAATTATGCGTCTACTTTCTCGAATCAAATAAATATGAATAAGTATTTGGATGCGTTCATAAAAGGTATAAATTCTCTAAGCCTATTGTAGAATGCACCGTTTTTCCTGTTTGCTGGAAATGTAACATTGATCTTTACCGTCTACTGAGTGTTGAAATAGTGTAAGAATCGCGGAAGGGGGCGGCAATCGGTTCTTATTCGGTTGTGCGAAAACCCTTACTGTGCGCATTGGTGGTTCAGTGGTAGAATTCTCGCCTGCCACGCGGGAGGCCCGGGTTCGATTCCCGGCCAATGCAACACCTAATTTTCTTTTCTTTGTGTCATGAGAGGTGTGCAACTATAGCAACTTTAAAATATATGACACCATATTTCTTTTTCTGAAAGAAATATGGTGTCATCCCTGTGCACCGCTGTCATCTTATCACCCAGTAGGATTAGCCTGATGGTGTTAAAGGCACTGGAAATTTCAAAAAGCATAATGCTTAGTACATGCTGACTGACCCAGAAAGCCCTCCATTTCCTGTGCAAAAGTCATAGCAGCAAGCATTGGTGGTTCAGTGGTAGAATTCTCGCCTGCCACGCGGGAGGCCCGGGTTCGATTCCCGGCCAATGCAAGGCTAATTCTTTTCTTCCGTGTGTGGGTATTTAGAGCAGCTATGAATGTCTACGTTTAAAACTGCTTCTGTACTTACTATATAGGACTGAAAGCTAGTGTGGTGAACTTTGGATAGAATACAGGTTAAAGTCACTTTTGCATGTGCTTGCTCTTTGTGGCACAGAAATTGGCTGTGGGGCCATGATTTGTTTTCTGTGCAAAGGCCACAGTGTCAAGCATTGGTGGTTCAGTGGTAGAATTCTCGCCTGCCACGCGGGAGGCCCGGGTTC
Organism: Haplochromis burtoni; assembly: GCF_018398535.1. Lineage (NCBI taxonomy): Eukaryota > Metazoa > Chordata > Actinopteri > Cichliformes > Cichlidae > Haplochromis > Haplochromis burtoni. Next base: position 107,166 of record NW_024582906.1, read on the forward strand.
GATTCCCGGCCAATGCAAGGCTCACTTTTCATCCCCCTCTCTATTATTTATGTGTAGGCATTCAGACGGGCTCTAAATTCTTTAACTGTCTTGTGGACAGCACACCTTAAATTCTACTTATCTGTTAGCCAGCAATCAAACTTTGAGAGATGCTGTACAGCTGGCTCATCTGCAGAACTGTAGGTGAGTCCCCGCCCCCAGTGTGTTCGCTTGAGAGGTAACATCTTCCTGAACTTGGCTCAAAATGAGCCCACAGACAGTTTGCAGTTATTTGAGAATAGGGCTGTGCGATATGACCAAAATCCCATATCCCGATATAAGACATCTATCGTCCGATAACGATATAAATCACAAAAATGTAACATTTTCTGTAAATTCTGTGAATCTCGGGCAGCTCGACCTGCGTGAAATGTTTCCAGCTTGGCGTCGTATACCTGGAGTCGAGTGTTTTAACCGATGCATGAAACGATACATTTTTAGACATAAGTTGTAATGGCCGCTGTTTTCTTTGTGAGTATTTATTACACAGTGTGCTGCGGGGAAAAGCCTGTTCTAACGTTTGAGTCTAAGGTTTATTTTTTAGCACCTGACGGCTCCTTTTTGCTTCTCATCCGTAAACAGTCTGCATTCTCTTTCACATGATTCAGTTTATTTTGAACAGTCTCAACAGGATCTTGAGCTTTATTCTGAAAGGTTTATGTGGAAAATAAACAAGCGGACACGTGGCGCGATGGTTTTACCGTCGTTGTTGTTAACGACAACACATAAAAACAGGCACTTGTCCGTCCGTAGTGTGGTTATATTAAATATAAGAGAAAGAGAGAACTTTAAGAAATTAATATAGCCACTACAGTGACCATCAAAATGATGAAAAAATATCGCCGTAAACAGTTTAGTTTATTTTGCGACATCACGAAACAAACGATAGCGTAAAATGAAACGATAGACGTTTTTATATCGTCATCCGATATATATCGTTATATCGAACAGCTCTATTTGAGAATGTGCTTGTTTTATTGATTGTAACATGGGAACATGTACAATCATACAGCTTGTTGGAGACACGCTTATTGGGGCACAACAATGAAATACAGTGGGAACACCTGATGTGGTCACCTGTACATCTAACACATCCTGACAGAGTGATAAAACTGCAGACAGTAAAAAAAAAATTTTGTGTGCAGTGCCTTCTGGGACCGACAACCTGAACAGAACTTAAGAGGCACCTCTTGGTTGTCAACAGATGGGGAGCATCTCCTTGCTGCTAGAGTCCCTCCCCACTGAGCCCCTCTCAGCAGGAAGTCAAGTAGGCCATTTACATAAAAAGGGGAAGACCATCTCTGAATCGAGAAGGGTGCCTAAGCCCATTGTTTGTCAGTGGTGCTAGTTTCAGTCATTATGCAAATATATTGTTTTTAAGGTTGAGGAAATATGCAGTTAGCAATGGTTTCTCTGTTTCCATTGCCAGCTCCTTCAGTCTCAGGAAAACCAGGGCCATCACAGGTGACCCCTTGCACCCTACCCACCACTTGTTTGCCACACTGTCCTCTGGTGGGCAGCTTAGATCAGTCAGGTTCAACACCTGCTGACTCCTTTCGATGTGTAGGAGCAGCAGTTACATCTATTACTATTACATCTGGTGCCAACTAGTGAGATCAATGATGGGTTTGTTGACTAGTCGCACACATCCCTAATATAGACAGTATAAAAGACGTAGCTACCACATTGTTATCCATTGATTACTGAAGCATTTCTGCTGTCTTGTTTTTTAAAAAAAAACTAGACAAAACAACAATGGGTGGGTCTTTCTGTGAAATGGCTCACTCATTGGCTAATGACCATAAGCATACCATGGATATCCTTTTTTCTAAAACACGATATGCCCAAGAATTAAAATACAGACAATTTTTGTTATCCAGTGTGACTCAAAACAAGTGACCGATTCCAGTAATTTAGCAGAAAAAATCTACAGAGGTCAAGTCAGAAATAAATACAGGGTATTTCATTTGTATTATTACATATTATCAGGCTATCATTATAACAAGTAGTGGATGCTTTTGGTATTGTATTGTGTGTAACTCTGTATTCATTTATGTGTCTGCACAGAGTGGTGTTGGAGACAGCGTGCTCTCTGCATTTAGGTCTATATGTGGCGAGGACGGCGTCTCATTGGGCGAAGCTGTTAGAGAACAACATGGCAAAGATGAGTCTGTACACAGGTCAGCATCTCTCATCTCACACACAAAAAAAAACAAACATTGACCTATACTGATTTACAGATAAGCAGAGGAGCTGCCATATTTCTTGTGTTTTTCTCCAGACTTTAACTTTTTTTCTTGTTTCTTTGTCTTTTACTCAGTATCAGAGTGTTTTGTCGTTTTCATACCTTTCTCTCAAACGTGTATTGAGAGAGTTTTTGTTGTTGTTCTTGTTGCCGTGGAACTGTTACTTTCATTGAGGAATGGGACTGTGGTGTTTACTCTTTTGTTTTTTAAACTAAACTTTTTGTCATTGGCAGACAATCAAACATTGATCTGTACTGATTTAGAGACAAGCAGAGGGGCCACCATCTTTCTTGTGTGCTTAAGTGGCTGACTGTGTAGTTGGCCAATTTTAGTTTCACAGTCAGATCCACCCTTGCTCGTCACATATGGGCCTGAAAACAATGCTAAATGCGCTAGTGGCCTGTGGGGCCATCATGTGTTTTCAGTGGAGAAGTTTCTGCAACAGGCATTGGTGGTTCAGTGGTAGAATTCTCGCCTGCCACGCGGGAGGCCCGGGTTCGATTCCCGGCCAATGCAACACTTATTTTTCTTCCCTTTTTTTATTATATATGTGTAAATCTGTTATAGAATCATAACTTTCTGTTTTCAGTGGATCACCCATGCTAGCACCATTGACCAACAATGGGCCAGCAGGTCAGTGTCATAATCATTAATATGCAAATTATCATGATCATTGATCAATGGCTATAGTACCATTCACAGGGAGTTGAACAATGGCTCCAATCACAGCATTATAAGATGGTGAACGATGTACTCTTAGAACCCCTCCTCCATTCAGAAATGGTCATTTACATTTTCACATAAATGGGCTCCTCGACTTCCTGCTCAAACCGCAAATCAAACAGCACCAGTCAATCCAATCGCACATTTTTAGCCAGTGAAAAATCACCTGATTACTTACATGTAACTGTCTGAGTGTGGGTTCGAGTTCTGATTGGGACAAAGCTTGTGTTACATTAACACAGTGGTTCCCAAACGTTTTTTGCTGGGCCCCCCTTTGTTTTACAAGAAAAATGTTCGCGCCCCCACGCACAAACACATCCTCCAACCACACACACCTATATTTTGCTCCATTGCGGTTAATTTCACACCTCAAACATTTAGCAAACAATTAAGCAAATACAAGTAATCTGCAGTAAATTACAGGTAGTAAGAAAATAAACTACAAACTCTTTTACGCTACGTCCACACCTACACGGGTATTTTTGAAAACGCTGCTGTTTCGTCCACATGTAAACGAGATTTTTTAAAAACAGAGTTCGTCAAGCAATGTCAAAGGTATGTGCCTTTTTTCACGTCACGCTGTGCGCCACGTTATTGTTTACATGAGATGAATTGCAGAATAGCAGATAGAGACAAAATACTGTTAATCTGACTATCTGCAGGTTTTAGACGCTTACATACACACGCAGTTACAGTCCCTCCATTTACAAAGGCAGAGGCCGGGTTCGATTCCCGGCCAATGCAGTCTAATTTTCTTCTTCTTTTCTTTGTGTCATGAGACGTGTGCAACTATAGAAAATGAGACTGCATTGGCCGGGAATCAAACCTGGGCCTTAACAGCTTTTTTGTACTCCAAGTGCTTCTGCTTCAAATGATGAAATAGGTTTGTAGTGTTTCCTCTCTTCGCCGCGACGGCCCGCTTGCATGTTCTACGAAAAAATTGTGCTTTGGTGGGTATCGGATGGACGAAAACCAAACCACTTCCACACCACTGAAGTTGCACCATTTTTACTGACCAATTCTGCTTCACCCGTTTCATTCAAAGATGCGCTTTTGTCCATGTCATTGTCCATCGCCGCCATACTTTTTCTGCCATGTGCGTATGAGCATATAAAAACAAAGGCACTGCGCATTTTACCCATATTCTATTGCGATATTTCATTTTCTTATCGTTGCCTAACGTTATGCTAGTATTACCGTGAACGGTATAATGTGGCCCAGCCCTATTGCTGAGTTTTGTGAAGATGTGTAGGGATCGAAGGCAACGTGCTATGTTGTTAGCAAAAGAGGCTCTCTGTGTATCCCAGGTTAACACGAAGAAATGGTTTGATAGTAAAGCACTAAAAAGGCAATTTCAGCCTGGGGTCCGTCCCTGGTTCTGCTCTTGGGCCCCTATTTTATAGTGAAGAAGGTGACAGGTGTTCACATTAAAAAAATAAGAGTTTGGCAAGGCAACAGTAACGTACCTAGGTAAGCAGGTTGGTTTTGGACAGGCAAAGATTGTCGTAGTCTTGAACTATCCGACTCCGACCACCAGGCAGGAGCTAAAGCAGTTCCTCGGTATGATATTACCGGTGTTTCTGTAAAAACTTCTCTGCCAATGTGGTTCTTTTAACCAGGTTATGTAGCCCAAAGGTACAATTGTAGAGTGCCAGCATGCATTCGAGTGAGCAAATTCCTTCCACTGCAGCGCCCCTGTCTTAGCGGCTCCTGATTCTCTCAACCTTTCAAGCTAGATGTTGATGCTAGTGCCACTGGAGCTGATGTTGTGTTATTGCAGGATGATGAGGCGTGCGTGTGTCATCCTGTCTTGTTTTTTCTATATCAAGTTGAAATGCCATCAGCAGAACTATTCTACTGTAGAGAAGGAAGCACAAGCTCTGCTTCTTGCCCTGCAGCATTTTGCAGTGCATGTTGGCTCCAGCTCCTCTCTGGTTACTGTACTCACAGACCACAATCCTGTCGTTTTTCTTCACCGAATGTACAATGATAACCAACGACTGGGCACTGCTGGCACAGGATTATAATCTTGTGATTAAGCATAAGAAAGAGACTGACAACATAGTAGCTGACGCACTCTCACGCAGCTCATAGTGAAGTGTTTTGTAGCCAACAATCCTAAATGTGCTACTGGGCTGTGGGACCGTCCTCTGTCTTCTGTGCAAAGGGTGCTGCAGCGTGCATTGGTGGTTCAGTGGTAGAATTCTCGCCTGCCACGCGGGAGGCCCGGGTTCGATTCCCGGCCAATGCAACACCTACTTTTGTTCCCTTTTTTTTCACACACACACACACACACTATATAACAATATATACACAGTTAAGTCTGTAATTATCCATACCCCTGGCAAATTTTGTCTTAAAGTTACTTTTATTCAACCCGCAAATTTATTTTTTGTTTTGACTGGAAAGGACACAGGCAGACACTCACAACTAGAACAAAACTGTCTACAATATCAACTGTTTCTTCCTCATTAGTTTTTTTTCTTCCATCCATCTAAGTCTCTCTGCCTCATAGAAAGCAGACTCCTGAAACTCCTTCCAGGTCATTTCTTTGTCCATGCCTTTGTCTCTGTATAGAGTACACTTTCAAAGGGCAGCAAATATAGTTTTCCTGCCACTTCAGGGAAGCCTGTATGAATGTGTGGACTATTTGGTCCCTGTGGCTGAATCTGCAGAGGTAGCGTCCGGTTCCCTCTGGAAAAATTCTGTCTGAACAAATTCTTCAAAGGGCATTTTAGGGTTACTGATTCCCTCAGCAGCATAACTTTGATGTATCTTCTTTGAACAATAGAAATACGGCACAGGCCCTCGATGGTAAAAAAAAATAGTGGATGGAAGATCCATCTGTCTCATACTGGGACTTGGGCTGTCCACAGGCAAGACAAATCTTTCTGCCTTCCTTCCTCAGGTTGCTCCTGCTGTTGATTCTCTAAGATGTGTTCCACCATCTTCTCTATTGAGTCTTGTGTCAGAGGTGTAGACAGGGCAGGAGGAGGTGGGTTTAAGTAAGCTGGCTCCATGGTGACCACAGGAATACTGGTTGTCTCACTCCCTTCTGTTAAAGAGTGCCACAGTTGCTGAGTCTGCAGAAGTTTTTCTGGGCTTGTGTTCAAAGAAGTGTTTAGAAGCTTAGCCAAGTGTTTCACATAACGGGATATGTGTAGCTTGGATGTGCGGTGCAGCAAGCTGTTGAGATCAGTACACTAGGTCCTGCTTCACAGGTGCAGACTTGTCCTGAAGCTCATTTTTAATCCTTGTATCTTCATCCGATGGGTCCTGGAGAAGGTATTGAAGTGGCTCCTTGTGGAACGCCACAGATTTTCCCTGAGTAGAATACAACTTTCTTGTGAATCTTGACATACAATCATCAATGGTCATGACAATTTGCATATTAATGATAATGAAACTGGCCTCACAGCCCATTGTTTATTTAGTGGACTAGTTTCAGTCTGTGTGCAAATGTACTGTTTAGAAGTTTGGGGAAACCTGCATCCAGCTGAGACTAAAGAAGTCATTTGGATGAGTGACGAAACGTTTCTCCCACTGAAAACACTACGTCCAGATGTACAGAATCAACTTTTTGGAATTTACTTTCTGGGATGATTGAGCATACATCAAGACAGAATAGTTCATAATTTACCATGCCTTTTTATCACAGCTGATAAAATGTAACCGTCTTTAACCAAGTGATGGACGTTTTCTTACACTAATCAAGTAAATGAAATCACAGTGAACACTTCTCTTACCTTTAAAATACACCTGCAATTTTTAATCTATTGGTTTACTCTTATTTTAAACAACGTTTATTACCTTTGACGAATGAACAAGGATCGCTGAGATCTGTTGCAAGTGGTGCATAACTTGTCTTTTTTCCTGAAATTTAAAAGTGGAAATTGTTTAAAACTGCCAGGTCTCAAACTCGCAACAGCGCCGGAAGGGTCACAGTGGTGAATAATATATTAAATCCGTAGTTTAGCACTACCATAGAGAATGAATGGGAAACTGTTTAGACCTGTTGAGCTAAACAATCCCAGCCTCCCATGCAGGAGGCCTGTGTTTGATTCCTGGCCACTGCAGAAATTCCTACAGCAAACAATCCTTTTTAAATTCAACTCAGTAACTCCAAGTAGGCTGGTGTTACATCCTGTGAGGCTGTGGGAGTGTGTGGGTGTGGCGTTGCTCTCTCTCTCCCCCTCCTCCTCTCTAGCTCCACCCCTCTCTGTCTCTTTTTCTCTCTGCCCTCTCTCCACGACAGAGCTGCTGCTCACTCCCTCATTTGGCACCAGGACCCAGTCAGCAATTAACTCTCAGATGTTATATAGGGCTGGGGAAGAACTGTGTGGTTTTGGGTTTTTTTTCTCTTCATCTTTGCACTGCTTTCTATTGAATGAAGAGGTCCTATGGTGTGGTTGTCCTTGCTGCAGTATGGAGTTGTGAAAGCAGTGGGGAGGTTGCTACATTGGTAGCGTGGGCTTGTGGGCCTCAGCAGCAGTAAGGTGTGTGTTGCTAGTAATGGTTAGGGTGGGCCTGTGGGCTCCAGAAGTGCATTTTTCTTTGTTGTTTGTTTGTTCATCCTCCTTTAGACACATAAGACTTAGTTGTGACCTTTTTTCTTTCTATCTTATTGATAAAGCAGTGTTGCCATCTCTTTGTGTTAGGATTGTTTGTAATAAAAACGTAATATTTGCCATACTGCTCTGTTTGGCTCCCTTCTCATTCTTTCCCGGTTCTATTTGTTACTGTTCCCCACGTCTTTGCTGAGACCTTATTTGTGGGGACGTAACAATGTGGGGGTTCGTCCAGGATCTCAGTGAAAGGAATTGAAACAGCTTTGTATGAGTTTTGGTGTCTGTATGTTGTTCTCGGGTTGCTTGCTTAACTCTGGTGTATTTGGGACTCTCTCCCCAGTTAGCGCAGGTGAGTGTCTAGCTGAGTGTAATCTCTTCCTTCAGACACTCGTTCTTTATTTTGCCTTTTTTATTTTCGGAGTAATCCCGGGTGGGGATTAGGTCCCTGTCGGGGGTAGGCTTTTCAGTGCTTTGAGCACTGAAGGTTCGCCTTTAAAGTTGCCTCGAGCCTGGTACACTCCAGAAGCTAGGTAGGCTAGCATTCGAGGGTAGGTAGGACTGAGGAGAGGTTCCATGGTATTGTTATTCATTGTTTAGCCCCAAGGGTATATGTTTCCCCCTTCCTTTGGAGTGTGTGTTAGATGTCTCTCTTTTATTGGTATTGTTAGCCCTGAAGTATTGTTGATAAAGTAGCTAATGGTGCCTAAGAGCAGGCGCAAAGTGTGGTTGAGCCAGCTACCGAATCTGAGAATCCCTCCACTTACCCATCATTAGCCAAATGTCTTACCGCTGCGCCTGAAGATGATGGTACAAAGGGGGGTAAGTAGCAAAAATGTTTGGCTTCTGACGGTTTGTTGATACACAGGTGGAGTCCAATGTCAGGAGACAAGTACAGTTCAGCAGATAGTGTTTCCAATTTTCACCAGCAGGTGCTACGGTTAGCACATGAACATTCATAGTCCGGTCATTTGGGTGTTACAAGACATATGACCGCATATTGGAACATTTCTTTTGGCCAGCAATGAAAGCAGATGTGGTGCAGTTATGTAACACAGCATGCAGTTCCAGCATGCGTTCGAGTCAGCAAATTCCTTCCACTGCAGCGCCCCTGTCTTAGCGGCTCTTGATTCTCTCAACCTTTCAAGCTCAATGTTGATGCTAGTGCCACTGGAGCTGGTGCTGTGTTATTGCGGGATGATGAGGCGTGCGTGTGCCATCCTGTTTTTTCTATATCAAGTTGAAATGCCATCAGCAGAACTATTCTACTATAGAGAAGGAAGCACAAGCTCTGCTTCTCGCCCTGCAGCATGTTGCAGTGCATGTTGGCTCCAGCTCCTCTCTGGTAACTGTACTCACAGACCACAATCCTGTCGTTTTTCTTCACCGAATGTACAATGATAACCAACGACCGATGCACTGGGCACTGCTGGCACAGGATTATAATCTTGTGATTAAGCATAAGAAAGATACTGACAACATAGTAGCTGACGCACTCTCACGCAGCTCACAGTGAAGTGTTTTGTAGCCAACAATCCTAAATGTGCTACTGGGCTGTGGGACCGTCCTCTGTCTTCTGTGCAAAGGGTGCTGCAGCATGCAGTGGTGGTTCAGTGGCAGAATTCTCGCCTGCCACGCGGGAGGCCCGGGTTCGATTCCCCGCCAATGCAGCACCTGTTTTTCTTTCCTTTTTTTCCCCCCCCACACACTATATAACAATATATACACAGTTAAGCCTGTAATTATCCATACCCCTGGCAAATTTTGTCTTAAAGTTACTTTTATTCAACCCGCAAATTTATTTTTTGTTTTGACTGGAAAGGACACAGGCAGACACTCACAGCTAGAACAAAACTGTCTTATATACAATATCAATTGTTTCTTCCTCATTTCTTTTCCTTTTTTCCTTCCATCTAAGTCGCCCTGCCTCATAGAAAGCAGACTCCTGAAACTCCTTCCAGGTCATTTCCTTGTCCACGCCTTTGTCTCTGTATAGAGTACACTTTCAAAGGGCAGCAAATATAGTTTTCCTGCCACTCCAGCGAAGCCCGTATGAATGTGTGGACTATTTGGTCCCTGTTTCAGGTCCCTGTGGCTGAATCTGCTTTTCCTCCATCCTTCTCTTCTCCCTCTTCTTGGTAGCATCCGGTTCCCTCTGGAAAAATTCTGTCTGAGCAAATTCTTCAAAGGGCATTTTAGGGTTACCGATTCCCTCAGCAGCATAACTTTGATGCACCTTGTTGGAACAATAGGAATAGCACCAGAGAAAGGGTGGGTGACAGGTGGTGCTGGTGCGAGGGATGCCACACCTAGCGGTGCCAGGCTGGAGGAGGGTCCCACTGCTGGAACCTGAAGTTGGGCAGCCACAGGTTTTGGAACAGAGGATGGGGGCTGAAGGGCAGCCGGTTCATCTTTTCTCAGGGTTTTGTGTTTGTCCCAGTTCAGAGTGACTGGACGGCAGCCTGGCTCTCTGTATTCAAGCCCAAATCGCTCACCAGTGTCTCTGTCAGAGAGGTGAAGTGCAGGGTACTTCTCCTGACCAGTCCACTAGAGCTGGATCAAAAACAGAAGGGAGAATGACACCTGGCTGCTTACGGTCCACCAGTCTTTGGTAGTTCCATCGTGCCACACCTGTCATGCCCTGGGCCTGGAATAGTTCAGTGGATACATGAGTCCCGGTGATCCACTGGGCCTGGTGGAAATGATAACCCTCCTGCTGTGAAGTGCCTCGGACAGGAATCCAGATGGGGACCTTGGCACCTTCACCAGGGACATGGTTAAGCTGAAGAGTCCCACCGTACCGAAACATTACACCCTCTGAGAGCTCAGGGTCACTGAGGCAGCCACGCAGAATGTGGACTCTCTGAACGCGCCACGCCTTCAGCATGGTTGGCTTGAAGAGTGGGAGGTTGTTGGGGTCTGTGGCCAGGTGAAAATGGTTCAGGATCTTTTCCACTCTGTTCAGCAGTTCAGTGGGTTGTGGTATTTGGATCCTGCAGTGCTCCCGTATGTGTTGCTTTGTGGGATTAGCAGGATGGATGCCACAGAACTTATAAGCATGGAGCCTTTTCAGGTCTGCCTGATCAACCACTGAGAATGCAGCAGAGAGAAGCTGGCAGAAAGTGCTGAACAGAAGATGATGCTCAGAGGTGCAATCTCGCGAAAATCGCCTCAGGCAGTGGAACAGGTTCAGTTTTACAATAATGTTCTTATTGTAGTGGGTTCGAGAGGCACAGCTGTTTGCCACTGGTCCAGATGTGGCCACAGCAATAACAGCAGGAGTAGTTTTCCAGGCATCCCACGATAGATTTTCACCAGGGATACAGTCTGGGTTCTTAAATGGAGCACAGCAATCCCTAAATGTAAGAAATACAAATACATGTAAGTATATGGAATATTATATGTGTGCATCAAATTGATCTTAAAAAGGAAAAACTCAGTTTGTCCAGACAGATTAGCAGTTTGAATGACAAGGATGATTACGGTTTTTACCTGTCCACCCAGTCGTAGCCGGCCTTTTCCACTCCTGCATCACTGTACCTCTTGGCCATTCCCTGGTACATGGGCTCCAAGGACCTTTCTGTCTCAGACTGAACCATGACCCACGAAACAATCAGCCAGTTTTCATTCATTATGGAATAACTGGACATGACCCCAGATGCCAGTGTGACTTTTCGTGCCGCCTTCCTGGTGTGGTCAGACCTGAAGATGTGGCCAAAAGTGCCCGGGAGGAGTTTGGATATGGCTGGATGTTGACGTCGGAATTCGTCGAGCAGGCAGTCTGTCAGGTAATGGCTGGACACAGAGACGCCACACCAGGCATGTGGGTCTTCATAAGACCTGAACTCCTGTGGCTTATTTTCCTTCCTCAGGAACTGCCCAATGGTCCTCTGTCCATGAGCTCCTGCCTCAGAATCCCAGACCGATCCTGTGGCATGGAGGTACGCCAGGTGAGCTCGCTTGTACTTGAGGTGCATGAGTTCATTTATTGGGTTTGCCATGTCTGCTGGAGGTTTGCCAGTCCTCCTGAGCTCATCCATAACAGACTTGCAGATGGCCTTTTTGTATGTAAGAAAAGCAGGGAGAAGGTTGGTAAACCTTTTAGACAGTTTCTCTAGCCATCGTGGATTGTCAGCAAACCAGTTCCTGCGACAAGCCCTGCTGCAGAGTCGTGAGGAGAGGATGTTATACTGACCACTGGTGCCAACAAGTACTCGTGGCCTGCCCACACCAGCAGAGACCACTTGTGAACGAAAGCAACCATGGAGACATGGCAAGATATAATGGTTTCTTAACCTGACCATGATAGCACTCTCAGGTTTCCAACTAAAGAAGGGGTGGAGCTGGAAAAAAATTTGGCGATGAAAGGTCAGCCACTGTATCTATGAACTCAGGCTGTGGAGGGAGACGCCAGAGTGAAATCGCGTTCCCTGCGTGACGCACTGGTCGAGACCCAGGCCACAGTCCAAGGTCCTGAAGCTCAGTCTTCATCCACAGCTTCTTGTGCGGAGAACAATTCCAGCTGCTGAGGTAGTGCTCAGCATTTGACTCAGGTCTTTCTGTTTGACTGACCTGTGGTCTCCTTTAGTAGAAATGCCGGCTCCTGTGGGAGGGGCACAGGTGACTTCCTCGTCACACCTGAGGCTGCACTTACAGGTATAGTTTCCCCCCCCCTTCTTCTTCTGCCTGTCCCGTTTGGTACTTTTGCCATCAGAATTATTGTCTAAAGGTGAGGAAAGATGCCCAACGGATTTACTTTACCAAACTGACCATCCCAGCCTTGCCGTAATGGTCTATTTGATTCATCTTTTATTGGGTTTTTTTTGTTTTTTTTCCACTTGCTAGATACGGGACAGACTTGAATGAGGAAAGGGAAGAAAGGAAGAGGGGGGGAAAAAACAAAACAAAAAAAACCAAGATTACTAAATAAGCAGACAAAAAAATACATATATCAATCACCTGGATCACCTGTTGAGAAAGAAAAAAGTAAAACAAGCGGAAGAAAACGAGAGCAATACAATAAAAAACATCACGATGATCTATGGGAATATAACAGTAAATACTAAATATTAAACATTATTGTGCAGCACGTAATATCGACAGCGCACAGTGTGCTTTGAGGTAGGAGCCAAAAAGGGTGTAGTTTGTGTGTGTGTGAGTGTAACACTTCTGGAGTCGTTACAGTATACTAGGACCAGTTAGGTTCGACTACTAGAGCAGTAATGAGTGTAGCATGTAATAAAGACCACAGACCAGTAAATACGTTTAAATTGCCGGCTTGTTATTTTGTGAAGACAGAATAGACAGTTATAGACACATTACATAACACATTCAACATCACACATTTAAGGAAAACAAGATATTTTCTTTCCCCTTTTTAGTTCAGTATGTTCTGTTCGTTCATCCTATTTATCTCAAAACCTTTTATTTGGCTTTAGAAGGATGTTATTTTCAACCTAGGTTACTGTCTTATTTATTTCAAGTTCTAAGTTCAAGTTTATCCTATTCTTGAGTTAACACTGTGTTATTTTAAATCAAGTTCAGTTCTTTAGGCCCAAGATTTAATTTAATCTTGGTCTAGGTTCACCTTTAAATTTCAACCAGTTCTTATTTTGTTTTAACCCAACAAAATTATTTACATTTCCATTAACACCATTACAGCATTAAAATGTAAGGTTGACCAAAATAAATTACAAAAATAAATAAATAAATGTAAAACTGAAAACAATTCAGCAAAAGGCTGAATGAATCCCTTAAACAAACAAACAAACAAACAAAGAAACAAAAGAAAGTTTTCTTTGTGTCCTTTAACTATTAATCCTGGAATTACTCCAAATGGTTATCCAGTGCTTTGAAAGTCCGCTGTTCTTTTGCAGAGGTGTATGAATTATTCCTACCAGTTTTTTCAGCGAAAGAGCTCAACATCCAGCAGGGGGAGTTTTCCTTTTTTCCTGCTCGGTACAGTTCAATGGGTCCGTGGGTGGCTCGCCATCTTGTTTCTCGCTCAGCGGATCAAACTCCGATTCTAGCTCGGCATTTCCCGATCCAAACCTTAATGGCCTACCATAGCAACAAAATAAAGTGCATAAACATTCGAAAATAACACACGGGTAGCCCTTAAATAACAGTAAAAGTCCGTTTTTTCCAGCTTATTTAGCCGTAAATGAGGTGACGCCAATATGGCGCGCTGAAACACCGTCAAAGGCCTTTGAAGTACAGCCTGTGTGTCGGTTAAGGATGAATCCACCGTTTTTAACATAAAACAACAAATCTGCTACCTTGGCTCTCCATTTGCATGAAATGAGCAATATAATACAACAAAACATTTCTTGCATGAAATAAAATACAACAATACAAATAAAATTTCTGAACTCACCAAGTCCTGTTCGGTTATGTTTACAACGTCACCAAGGCAAGGACAGGTTGGAAAAACAAAAATACATTCTCCAGAGTACAAAAATGGCTTTATGTAGATTTCTGGCTTGTTTTTACTATTTTTTCACTCATTTAAGCAGCAGCTCTGCAAGGACTGTCTGCATTTCTCTCTCTCCAGCATCAAAAAGAAGGAACAACCCGATTGGGTGTGGCTATCACAGGAGTCACGCTGCAGCGTGCCCTTTCACAATAAGAGTCAACACATATTTTAGCCATTTTACCTGAATTAACATAAAACACCATGAATTAGCAAGTTCTGCACCCTTTTAACATGTTTTTAAACACAAAAGAAATCCTATAACATGAATGATATCATTGCTGATGTTTTTAATGAATTTTCTAACCATTATGATCTATTTATTGACTATTTATCACCTGTAATATATTTCTTATGACTGTTTTTACTAACAGGCTTTTATTTATTGACAGCTATGTTAACCAGGGTTACATGAGCACCCGTGTGTACACCTGTGAGTATGGACGCACTTGTTTTTAAAAGGTTCCTTCACGCCCCCCAAGCGATAGAGTACATCGCTTGGGGGGCGTGAGGTCGCGGACCGGGAGACCACGTCCTATTGTGGCCAAATTCGGTCAATTCAAACAGAAGGAACAGGTGAAGAGTCGCGGCAGAGAGCTGAAAGGAACGGACTTCAGCGTGAACGACCAGTTCCCCAAAGAGATCCTGG
>NW_024582906.1:137744-139065 GCF_018398535.1 Haplochromis burtoni
CTGAGATTTTCCCTGGATATGGCGCAACTTTCTTGTGCATCTTGACATGCAGTGAAAAAATAAACAATTATATTAAACAAAATTGATTCCAAACAGAAACAAAGACATTTCAGGTTATAATCTTGCTGCACATTGTGGCTGGGTTTAACAGCAGGATGCAGGAGAACAATAAAGAGAAAATCTGAATAAACATTTGCGATAAGTGTTTTTTCTCCAGGCAATACAAACTGTGTCGCAGTGTTCGTTTGATTTTGGGACCTGAAGAAGACGGAGTTTTGGACCCAAATTACTCTGCGAGGCTCCTGACTACAGTAGCCGTAATGCTCCGGCAATCCATCAAGCGGTGCGCCTTCTTAGCTTACCAAAGTTGTACTAAAACATTGGACAGATTTCTGCGCGCCATGTACCATATAAAATCGGTTCGAGGTCAGTAAGCACAACCAGAATTCATACATAAAGCACACTGTCGATTTTTGAGAAAATTAAAGGATTTTAAGTTCGCCTTACAGTGTGTAAAATACGTTATACGGGGGGGGGAGAAAAAAAAATTTATTCTGTTCGTTTATTCTCATTTCAAACAACGTTTCTTATCTTTGATCAATGACCAAGGAGCCGATGGTGCTCTTCGGGCTCGATCTCCTCCATGCCTCTTTCATGCCCTGGGGGACGGGGCTAATGCTCCCCACACCCCCTAACAGATCGTTACATGGACAAACCTTTTGAATACAAGTGCGCTCATCCATACAGATGCGCACACAGGTGTTCACAGACAAACTACACCTTTCTTGGCTGCTACCTCAAAGCACATTGTGCACTGTCAATCTTGGGTGCTGCACAATAACATTCAATATTTAGTATTTACTGTTATTTACACTTAGCTAGTTTATTGCAATGGTGTGGTGTTTATTTTGTTCCTCTTTTTTGCTTGTTTTCTCTTCCCCCCCTTCTCTCAACAGGTGATCCAGGTGAGTTTTTTTTTTTCCTTCTTCCTTTCTTTTAAGTCCCCTTTCTCACCGTCCCTCTTCCCCTCTGTTTTTCTTTACACCCCTCTCTTTTGTTCTCTCTTATCTATCCCTCAGTCATGTCTGTCCCATCTGTAACAACTGAAAAATAAAAATAATCATAATAACAACAACAACGAAAAGGTCAAATGGACCAATATGGCAGAGCCGTGATGATCCACTTGGTAAAGTAAATCTGTTGGGCATCTTCCCCTGCTCTTTGTGATAAATTCTTAAAGTATTTCTCTGATAAAATCTCGGCTCTAAGGGCTTCTCATCCATCTCATCCATCATTCAGTTTTAGACCCAGTTTTCTCTGA
>NW_024582906.1:140633-147596 GCF_018398535.1 Haplochromis burtoni
TTAAATAACATTTTGAATTTGCATTGATAAATTTGCCATATAATAGATTATTCTGACACCAAGACCCTGAAGCCCCATTGTGAGCTCCACATGGTCGCTAGCCGTCTGGGCCATCCACTAACAACACACAGGTCAGCTTTCTTATACTGGTCGTCAACACACTCTCACTCGGCTTGCGAAATCAAACAACCAAGCCGCCTCCTCGACATGGACGGTTCGGGATTGGCTCCTAACTACAACGGGCCCCAAACAGCTGTTCCATTTCATTTTCATGATCGTCAGTGCTAAAACCACTAGCAAAGCATGTAATCATTATTTTTGCCGAACGATGGTGCTTCCTCGGTCGCTCTTTGCCGAGTTTAAGATTACGCGCCTTTTTTTTTTTTTTTTTTTTTAAATTTCAGAAGACAAAACAAATTATGCACCGCTTGCAACAGATCTCAGCGATCCTTGTTTATGTTCTTTTTTTTTTTTTTTCTATTTTTTTTTTTGCCTGTCCCGTTTGGGTCTTTAGCCATTAGAATTATTGTCTGAAGGCCAAGAAGGCATCCCTATAAGTGGTAGTGCGAGGGTTTATCACAGAATTAAAAGTATTAAAAAGTGCTCGGGGGTTGTGGCTATTAGTCATAATAATGCTAGACAAAAAGGCAGATTTGACAGCTTTAACAGACTTTTGATACTTAGACAATTATGGAGGATGTCCAGAGAGACGTGGAGTTTGTCTTTCCTCCATTTTCTTTCAGCACGACGACATTCACGCCTAAGGGCGCGAGTAGTATCATTTAGCCAGGGTTGTGAGGATTTGGCATGTTTAATTCTCAGAGGTGCCACAGAATTAAGGATGTCAGCGCATGTAGTATAAAAGAGGTTAGCAAGCTCATCCGCTGATAAAACCCCATTACAGTTAGCATCAGAGAGGGGAGAGTCAAGGAAAGCATCAATGAAGTGGGCGATTGACTGGGAGTTAATCGTGCGCGATTGCCGCACAGGGCCATCACTGTTCAAATCCACATCGCTCGCTACAGTATTAAACAAAACCGGAAAGTGATCTGAAATTATCATGATCATTGATCAATGGCCATGAGTACTACTCACCAAGAGTTGAACAATGGCTCCAGTCACAGCATTGTAAGATGGTGAACAATGTACTCTTAGATTCAGACTCTTAAAAATATTCAGCAGTCGATCAAAAACACAAGAAAACCATGAATCAACATGCTCTGCTTTAACTTTACCTGATGCTGCTGAAGTAGAGTTTTTATTAGAAACACAGAAATTCTTTTGTCATGGTTTGCTGTATGGGAGGCAGGATGAAGGAAACAAATGCAGAACTCTGAGACACTAGGGTGAACTAAAAGAGGCAGCTTTATTGCGCTGTAGCAGAAAACGCCATAAAATAAACTTGCAAACTAACGTGAAAACTGGAAACTAAAACTAAACACTGGGAAGCTACAAAACTGGAAACGACAGACTAGGAACAAAGATAACAGTGAGTACTTGGGGACGGGGAAAAAAAAAAACAACAACAACACACAACAACAACACAGATGTGGACCCTGAGACAGAGGCATGAACTGTGGGACAGGAAAAATAAGTGGAGTAGACATAATACGGACACAGGGAAGGCACATTGTTGTTCTAGCTTCTAGTTTCAAAAGAACTAAAACCATTAATAACAATACCCAAGAAATATAAATTAAACACAAAACACTGGGTCACACCCAGGACCATGATATTGGCATAAAAAGTTTACATTTCTTCGGCATTGAACAGCAGAAATTAGGATCTCTTGTCGGAGGTGATTTCTTTCTGTTCTTGAAGTACACAGAGAGAGAGCTGTGCACGAAGTGCGATTTTATCGTGGTGGAAGCAAAACGGCAAAAGTAAGAGTGAATTAATGATGATATTTATCAAATGTGAAGCTTAGTTTGGATCTTTTGCTGCTGGTTCAGTGAATTTTGGTTGGAGAGAGATAAAAACCTGCAGCTCAGAATCTGTGAGATGTCAGCTTTCAGCCTCCAGTGTGTCTGCGTACGTGCCGTCGGGTGAGAACGCAAACATCTTATAGATTCTGATGCATCAGGTCCGCACTCTCCTTTTACGTCTTTGTGTGGAATCCATTTACCTGCTCTCGTATGCCGTTTTACCTGTTTAGTGGTTGTTGAAATAGTTTTGTGAGCTTTAACCAGAGATTTGGCATTTTTGGCAAAACACGCATGTAAAAATCGATCCAGGATTTAATGAATCAATATCGCTTTATTCAAATTAAGAGATTTAAAATCATAAATTCAATTATTTAAACCCACCCCTATGAAACAGACAAACATGACTGCTTGACTTTTAATATAAATAAAACAAAGGCTATAAAGATACAAACTGTGAGACCCGTCTAGAGAAAACATGGTTGAAATAATATATAAGATTTAAAGCCAGCACTCACAACTTGCTTAAATCAACTTTTTCAAAACACTGTATGCTTACCTGATGGTAAGCATACAGTGTAATATAAACATGTAGGTGAACTTTTTGCTGTGCTCCATTTAGGATCCCAGACTGTATCCTTGGTGAAAATCTATCGTGGGATGCCTGGAAAACGACTCCTGCTATTGTTGCTAGGGCCTTAAACCCACTAAAAAAGCAGCATTATTGTGAAACTTGACCTGTTGCACTGCCTGAGGCGATTTGTGGGAGTTCACCTCTGAGCATCATCCATTGATCAGCACTTTCTGCCAGCTTCTCTGCTGCCTTCTCAGTGGTTGATCAGGCGACCCTGAAGAGGCTCCATGCTTATAAGTTCTGTTGTATACATTCTGCTAATCGCACTAAGCAACACATACCAGAGCACTGCGGGAGCAAAATATCACAACCCACAGAGCTGCTGAACAGAGTGTAAAAGAGTCCTAAACCATTTTTACCTGGCCACAGACCCCAACAACCTCCCACTTTTCAAGCCATCCATGCTGAAGGTGTGGTGCATAGAGAGAGTGCATATTCCTTGTGGTTAGCTGAGTGACCCTGAACTTTCCGAGGGTGTAATGTTTCGGTATGGTGGGACTCTTTAGCTAAACTATGTTCCTGGCGAAGGCGCTAAGGACCCCATCTGGATTCCCTTCCGATGCACTTCACAGCTGGAGGGTTACCATTTTCACCAGGCCCAGTGGATCACCAAGACTCATGTATCCACTGAATTATTCCAGGCCCAGGGCATGACAGGGGTGGCACGATGGAACTACCAAAGACTGGTGGACCGTAAGCAGCCGGCTGTCATTCTCCCTTCTGTTTTTGATCCAGCTCTAGTGGTGGAGTTGAATGCAGCCTCCAGGAGAGTGACCGGTCAGGAGAAGTACCCTGCACTTCACCTCTCTGTCAGACACTGGAGAGCGATTTGGGCTTGAATACAGAGAGCCAGGCTGCCGTCCAGTCCCTTTAAACTGGGACAAACACAAAACCCAGAAGGTGAACTGGGTGCCCATCTTCTGTACAAAAACCTGTCTCTGCCCAACTTCAGGTTCCAGCATTGGGACCCTTCTCCAGCTAGCCGTGGCATTACATGCATCAGCACCACCTGTGACCCACCCATTTTCTGCTAGTGTGCTTTTAAAGCAGGAGATACCATCAGAAGACATCCAGCAACCTACAGTCATGTGAAAGTTAACATATTAGTATTGTCAAACAATTTGGCATTATTATTATTATTACATGATATGAGCAACCACTGAACTATTACTATTGTTTCCCAGAAAGCTCTACTTTTGTCGATGTAGTCCTCGTCATCGAGTGCTCGCACTGGACCCATAAAGACAGGTGGACGGATTTTTGTGCTGGACCACACACGCTAGACACGACCCATGAAAGAGACAATAGATGACTTTCTGCAAAAGCACCACGGGAAGAAAAACCTTGTGGATCAAGATTATGCAAACATGGTCCATTGTTCTGCTACAGATCCCAACGGCTTGCTGCACCGCACATGTAAGCTACACATATCCCGTTATGTGAAACACTTGGCTAAGCTTCTAAACACTTCTTTGAACACAAGCCCAGAAAAACTTCTGCAGACTCAGCAACTGTGGCACTCTTTAACAGAAGGGAGTGAGACAACCAGTATTCCTGTGGTCACCATGGAGCCAGCTTACTTAAACCCACCTCCTCCTGCCCTGTCTACACCTCTGACACAAGACTCAATAGAGAAGATGGTGGAACACATCTTAGAGAATCAACAGCAGGAGCAACCTGAGGAAGGAAGGCAGAAAGATTTGTCTTGCCTGTGGACAGCCCAAGTCCCAGTATGAGACAGATGGATCTTCCATCCACTATTTTTTTTTACCATCGAGGGCCTGTGCCGTATTTCTATTGTTCAAAGAAGATACATCAAAGTTATGCTGCTGAGGGAATCAGTAACCCTAAAATGCCCTTTGAAGAATTTGTTCAGACAGAATTTTTCCAGAGGGAACCGGACGCTACCTCTGCAGATTCAGCCACAGGGACCAAATAGTCCACACATTCATATAGGCTTCCCTGAAGTGGCAGGAAAACTATATTTGCTGCCCTTTGAAAGTGTACTCTATACAGAGACAAAGGCGTGGACAAAGAAATGACCTGGAAGGAGTTTCAGGAGTCTGCTTTCTATGAGACAGAGAGACTTAGATGGAAGAAAAAAAAAAAAAAAAAAAAGGAAAAGAAATGAGGAAGAAACAGTTGACACTGTACCTAAGAGTTTTTTTTTTTCCTCTAGTTACATTTCTTTTGTTTATATAAATAACAGATTGTAAATGTAAAAAAGTAAAAAAGTAAATTGTTTTCTGCAAAAGTATCACTCTTCTTTATAACCTGTTAGAGTTCACCTACATGTTTATATAACTGTATGCTTACCATCAGGTAATCCGTTTTAAAAAATAAAATAAAATAAATTGTTAGTGCTGCCCTTAAATCTTGTACATTATTTCTAAGTCACGTCATGTGATGATAACAATCACACTTTCTCTAGAGGGGTCTCACAGCTTTTATCTTCATAACCTTCTGTTTGATTTATATTATTAGAAACACGACTGCTTGTCTTTTACCTGTGTGACTGTACAGCCTATGTCAGACATGTCCACCAGACAGAAGAATCAATTCAGGACAATGTCTGAAGTTATCTTTAATACATGCAGCGAACAGCTGGAGATGGTCCAGACACTTTGGCTGTCACACACAACGCGCTCTGTTTAGACCCAGACCAAACAATATTGTTTGACTGATGGCCTTAATATAAAGACTTAGGACTTTATGTTTCCCAATTTTTGCTTTAAGTTATTTTGTAAATAACCTAATAATTATCCTTATTGCTGTTTTAGAGGAGCAGTGCTTCAAAGGATAGTTGCAGATTTCTGTCAGAATCTGCAGATTATACAGAACAAATAAAATGTTCACGTTTCTCCAACGTTGTCTTCCCAACAGTTTCACTAACATCTACACTGGATGGCCAGGAAGCGTTCGCAATGTCTTATCGGGCGCTTCTCCGGAGCTGATAATTGGCATCTGTCTTGTGTCAGTGACGTAAAAGACGGATTTAATGCGACATGACCGTTCACACAGCAGTCGCTTTCTAAAACATCGGATATGTATCGGATTCAGTACCACATATGAAAGTGACCCAGATCGGATTTGTGCCGTTCACACTGTCATACCATGATCGATATGGGTCGCATTGGGTCCAAAAAAAATAAATAAAAATTTTTCCCTTCCTCTGTAACTGCCCAATGTTCCCCTGTCCTTGTGCTTCATGCCTCAGAGTCCCAGACACAGTCTGTGGCATGGAGGTATGCCAGGTGAGCTCATACTCGTGGTGCATGAGTTCGTCGATTTGGTTTGCCATGTTTGCTGGAGATTTGTCAGTCCACCTCAGCTCATCCGTAAAGACTTGCAGATGGCCTTTTTGGATGTCAGAAAAGTTCGGTAAACCTTTTGGGCAGTTTCTCCAGCCATCGTGGATTGCCAACAATTGGCCTGCCCACACCAGCAGAAAGCAACCATGGAGTCATGGCAAGATGTATTTGTTTCTTAACCTGACAATGATAACACACTCTGGTTTCCATATAAAGAAGGGGTGGGGCTGGAAGAAATTTGGAGATGGTAGTTCAGCCACTCAGGTTGTGGAGGGAGACGCCGGAGTGAAGTGGCGTTCCCTTGGAGTTACGCACTGGTTGAGACCCAGGCCAGAGTCCAAGATCCTGAAGCTCAGTCTTCATCCACAGCTTCTGGTGTGAAGAGAAAGTCCAGCTGCTGAGGTCATGCTTATAACCAGCCATAGCTGGCTGAACTGAAGGAGCTAAAATTTAAACATAAATATTTGAAAAGCAGTGTTACTCTTACATTGTTTCTCTTAGAACACATAAAAAAAATATATAAAATTTTTAAAAATCAGCGTTACAGCAGCATCACTAGTGCTAAAAATCTAGGAACTTTTCACGTGCTGTACACGCTCACCTTCTGTCCACAAAGTGCTCACTTTTGAAAACAGCAGTGAAGATGTGCAAGCAGCATCTGTACTGGGTCCTGAAAAAAAAAAAAAAAAAAAGAATGCAGTCTCTCTGTAATTAATTTGTGCAAATTCTGAGCGAGATGAAAAGATGAGAAAATGTAAAAGTGATTTTGAATAATTAATGATCTATGCATTAAGCAGATGTTTAAGTGAACATCAACCATAAATGAAAATGGAGAGAGACCGGGATTTGACTCAGGCCTGATTGAGCATGCATCAAGACAGGTTCATTCGTCATTTTCATCATGCCATTTTACCACAGCTGATTAAATCTAACCGCCTTTACCCAAGCGATAGAAGCTTCCTTAAACAAATCAAGTAAATGAAATCACAGTGGACACTTCTGTTACCTTTAAAATACACCTGAAAAGTAGGGGTGCAACGATATTCGTATCGATATTGAACCGTTCGATACAGTGCTTTCGGTTCGGTACGCATAT
>NW_024582906.1:149067-163121 GCF_018398535.1 Haplochromis burtoni
GCATGAACATTTTTTTTGTATCGAAAAAATATCGAACCGTGACACCAAAGTATCGAACCGAACCGAACCGTGAATTTTGTGTATCGTTGCACCCCTACTGAAAAGTTAATCTGTTGGTTTACTCTCATTACAAACAATGTTTCTTACTTTTGATGAATGAACAAGGATCGCCGAGATCTGTTTCAGGTGGTACATAAGTTGTCTTGTTTCCTGAAATTTAAAAGTGGAAATTTTTAAAAAGTGCCGCATCTCAAACTCACAACAGCACAAGAAGGATCACGATGGTTAAAAATATGACACCTGAAGTTTAGCACTACCATAGAGAATGAAAAGGAAACTGTTTAGGCCTGTTGAGCTAAACAATCCCAAGCTCCCACGCGGGAGGCCTGGGTTTTATTCCCAGCCACTGCAAAAGTTCCTAGCGCGCAATAAGCAAGCAATACTTTAACTTCAACCCAGTAACTCCTAATACGCTGGGACTCATCTTAATGGTCGTGCATCATAACAGTTTCCTGATTCTTTTCAAAAGATTCACTTTTTATATTTATCTTTCTGAGAAATCCTTTCATGTCCTTATTGATACAGCCCATATCAAAGTACATTTCGTGTGAATTAAAAAGCGTAGACTAAAGCAACGTCTACAAATTCATTGTTCTCTCTCACTGACAGTCCAAAATACAAAAGACTAAACATGTTAAATGTCATGTTGTAAAAGATAATTGCAGTGCTGTAAAGATAATACTCTAACAAAATGTTTTATCTTATAACCATATTCAGTCAGTCAAGTTTACCAAACTTTACCATGAGGGATGTGACATTCAGTAACTTGGAAATTCTATTGTGACGACAAACCTTAGATCTGTTTAGTTAATTTGTTTTATTTAGTAGACTTTTGGTTATTGTACTTTCTCTCTAGCTTCTCTTCAGTTTTTCGGTTCACCTGTGTCCAGTCAGCCAATCATTTACCTCCGTTAATGAACACTTTCAAAAGCTTAGAGCTTCCAGATTCTCTGAGTAGTTGAGGATACCAGTATAAATCCTAGGGACACCTCAGTTTTGTTCTGTACCCAACTGAAGTAGGATCCAAGGAAGAAATGTAGTATGACGTTTGCCATTTAAGATTCATCAGGCATTGGTACAGTACTGAGCACTTTTTGAAAGGTGTTCATTGTCTTGTGACTGACTGTGTTGTTAGCCAATTTCAGTTTCACATTCAGATCCACCCTTGCTCTTCACATACAGTTCCCAACACTGAGAGAAAACCCTAAACAACGTTCTACTGGACTGTGGGCCGTCCTCTGTTTTCTGTGCCAAAGTTGCTGCAGCAAGCATTGGTGGTTCAGTGGTAGAATTCTCGCCTGCCACGCGGGAGGCCCGGGTTCGATTCCCGGCCAATGCAGGGCTTACTTTTCTTCCCTCCATCTATATATTTTTAAATCTGAATCTATAAAATGCACACCTTTAAAACTGCTTCTCTCTTAGTCAGAAATCAAACATTGACAGATGTTGTGCTACCTAGGGGTTAAAATGAAGTGTAAACCTATTGTAACATTACCCTAAAAAGGTCCAGGGGATGACGGGGAAGTAACAAAAGGTGTCCAAATTGAAAAAAAGGAAACAGGGAGGCAAATGGTTAAATTAAACTGAAAAAGAGGCAAGCCGCTATCACCTTTTAGAGAAGGAAAACAACAAAACCCAGATGTTGGTCAATAAACTGAACAGTGAGTCCAAAAAAAAAAAAAAAAAAAAAAAAAAAGGGTTAGTCACCAAAACAGTCCTCTCCACAGAGCAGGGGAAACCAGTCACCATACGCACAGCTCACTAGCTACAAAAGCCAACGAGGCTCTCTGGCATATGCAAAACCACCAGCATTGTGGAGGACCCCACACACCCCTAACATACAATCTTCAACCTTCTGGCAAGAGGTACCGGAGCAGTTGGGCCCTCACTGCCAGACAGCAAAACGGCCGTCAGACTCCTAAACAGATCAGTGACTGGACTGACACACACACACACACACACACACACACACACACACACACACACACACACACACGTCAAGTCACTTTTATCACAACCCACTGTTGTTGTTGCACTTTTCTATTGCAGTCTTGTGTCGGCGTTATTCTGTTCTGTCTGGTGTTGTGCTGTTTCGTTTTTTGCACACTTACACTTTATGTAGTCCTTTGTTGATAGCCTGTTATATGTAGCACCATGGTCTTGGAGGACCGATGTCGCATTTCACTGTGTACTGCACGACTGCTCATGGTTAAAATGACAATAAAGCCACTTAATGTGGCACTAGAGCTCGCCTTAAGTACACTTAATTGCTAATTAGAGTCAGCTTAGGTAGCACCTAAGGCAGGAGAGATGGCAGGACACACCTACACGTCGTTCCAGACCATACTCCATACCAGTTGGTGGCGGTAATGCACCTTTCACTTGTTTGCCAACCGCCAATATAACTGTAAGAAAGAAAGAAAGACACACCCACACAAGGTCAGTTGGACAGGAGCCCCTGCAAGGGCCATAACACTATATTCTTATGTGAATAACTGGCCAGAGGGACCACTGTCTGTCTTCTGTGCAAAAGTTCCTGCAGCTATTCCCCATTGAAGTAGGATCCAAGTAATCGTTGGTTTTAACTTACATCGAGAAACTCCAAGTAGGCTGGCTACACTGAGCTGTGGTTTGTCGCACAAATAATATGACCCATTAGGAAAACCCTAATGTACAGGCAGTGAACCAGGTGGAAACAATTATACACACCGCTGCCTGTCGTCTCTTACCTAGGGTAACTCTGGAGAGAAATAAAGTCCAGCTACTCTCCATGAAATTAGTTCTAGAGCCCAAGCTGTGTGTGATATTCAGTAACTTGGAAATTGTATTGTGACGACAAACACTGAATCTGTTTAGTTAATTGATTTTGTGTAGTAGACTTTGGTTATTGTGCTTTCTATCGAGCTTCCCTTAAGTTTTTTGGTTCATCTGTGTCCAATCAGCGAATCATTTACCTCAGTTAATGTACACCTTGAAAAGCGTTGTCGTCAGCTGATTTCCGTTTCACAGTCAGATCCACCCTTACTCTTCACACACAGGGCTGACAACAATGCTAAATGTGCTACTGGCCGGTGGGGCCGTCTCCTGTTTTCTATGCAAAAATCAGTTTATCACCCAGTAGGATTAGCCTGATGGTGTTAAATGCACTGGAAGTTTGCTTCGTACATGCCGACTGGCCCAGAAAGCCCTCCATTTCCTGTGCGAAAGTCACAGCAGCAAGCATTGGTGGTTCAGTGGTAGAATTCTCGCCTGCCACGCGGGAGGCCCGGGTTCGATTCCCGGCCAATGCAGTTCTTATTTTTCCGCTATATATGTGTAAATCTGTTATAGAATGCACCACTCTAAAACTGCTTCTCTGTTAGCCAAAAAACAAACATTGACAGATGTTGTGTCCCTAGTGTTAAAATGAAGTGTTTCAAGAAAGAAGACCTTAATCTATATACTTGCATGTGCAACTGGCCAGAGGGGCCACTGTCTATTTTCCCTGCAGAAGTTCCTACAGTAAGCAAATAACGGTGAGCGATAGAACAAATATACTTGATGTGGAAGTTTTTCCATGTACGATGGCAAACATGGCTTTATTGTAACCATGGGGTATAACAGGACTCAGGATCACTGGGTCTCAGCAGTCCTTTTAAGGGTTATCTGAGCAGGTCTTTGTCTAGCCTCTAACATCACTAAAATGTCAGCTGTTCCCCAGTTTTAGTTTCACAGTCAGAGTCACCCCTAGTCTCATAATCCTGAAATACAGAGAATGCTTGAACAATGTGAAATACACGCGTGCCAGCCGGCTCACCCACTGTCTTCCGTGCAAAAGGTGCTGCAGCAAGCATTGGTGGTTCAGTGGTAGAATTCTCGCCTGCCACGCGGGAGGCCCGGGTTCGATTCCCGGCCAATGCAACTCTAGTTTTTCTCCTGCTTTGTGTTATATTATATAAAGCATGTAGTACCCAATAATCTGGAGAGGCTAAGTTGTCGAGGCCCCTCTCTCTGACCTAAGGCCAACACGTCGGTTGTGTCTGATGACGATTTTGACCGCACATCCTGTGTCGCGCGACGCAATCTTTGCGGCGTGTCAGTTGGTCATGCAACTTTTGCAACTGTTTAAAAACTTGAGCTTGTGGAAAGAACTTTGCAAAAACCTTGACAAAGTACTGGCTTCTGGTTTTGTCTCTTTCCCCTCCTTATCAGCACACATGCCACAATATTGTCTGAGTAGCGACCCCTTTGGTTTGGTAGAATACTGCAGCGCCTTAGTGGCAGGTATAAATGGCTGCATCTGTGTGATGACAGCATGGCGGTGAGCAAAGCGACCTCTGCAGCTAAATGCTGCCTCAGCACATTTGCAAAGGTGCGAGGAGTGACCTGATCTGTACTGTACTGATTATAGCACGAGAACATGTAGATTCATACACCTTTATTGGAGAACAACAACGAAACACCTGATGTGTTAGCCTGAACATCTAACACACTCTTACAGGGAGACACAACCTGAGGCAAAAACGTGTGTGGTGAGCTGTGGTTTCTGGCTCAGCTGCTGGGAGCAGTGGGAAGAATGGGTGTGGTTCTTTGGAGAAGTATAAAAAACAGAATGTGACAGCATTGCATTATTTTTGTGCAGATGCCGTCCTCCAGATGTGGTGGTGTTTCCACGTTGTGTGGAGGAGGTCAGTGCCTTGGCAAAGGTCTGCCACAAGCACCGCCTTCCCATCATCCCTTTTGGCACTGGGACTGGCTTGGAGGGAGGGGTTGGAGCTATGAAGGTGAGATATTTGTGTGGTCATACTTTCTCCCACTTAGAACAGTTAACATCTTTAGTAACAACAGTAACCAGCAGGATGTCATCTTGGTGATAACTGTCATAAGTCTTATTTCCTGTGTTTGTTTGTGTTATCATCCTTCAGGGGGGAGTGTGCTTCAGCTTAAGGAACATGGAACAGGTTCTGGATCTCCACCCAGAGGACTTTGATGTGACGGTGGAGCCTGGTGTGACTCGAAAGGCTCTCAATGCATACCTGCGAGACACAGGCCTCTGGTTTCCTGTTGGTCAGTCAGGATGTTCACAGGGATTCACACAGATTAAGCATTAAGTCAACACTTTTGACATGAGTGTTCAGTTTAGGGCCGGCGGTCGGGGTCTTTGTGACCGTCATAGCACCAAGAGAACAGCTGCTAGTTATCTTGGCCTGTCAGTACAAGTTGTACCAAAAGATGAAAGAAAAACTACTGCACAGAATTAGTGATGTTGTATGATGTTGATGCTGATTTGTTAAAAAATATATTGATATTATATAATATAATAATATAATGTGATGATAAAACCCCCAACTATGATGGTAGTGTTAAAAGGAATGATGAAGAATACCTAAATAATACTTCAATGCAGGATGTTTTTAGGGTTTTTTCACATGCACAGGAATCTTTGCTTCTCTGTAAACAAGTACAAGAGAGTAGGTAGCAGCCAGATCATTAACTGATCATC
Source organism: Haplochromis burtoni (assembly GCF_018398535.1). NCBI lineage: Eukaryota > Metazoa > Chordata > Actinopteri > Cichliformes > Cichlidae > Haplochromis > Haplochromis burtoni. Next base: position 154,610 of record NW_024582906.1, read on the forward strand.
AGCAACTGTGAGCATGTGCTACAGGCCTCAGTTAGCATGTTAAAATATTAAAGTTCATGACAGCTGCCCTCTTATTCACAAGTGGTCACTGCGGTTGTCCCAAGTTGTAAATATCTGGGTTATACAAAGTTACTGTCAGATTACAGATGTGTCCTTTTTTAATAATTGACCCAACCCTGGTTATGTGCTTTGTCTCAGATCCTGGAGCTGATGCATCTCTGTGTGGTATGGCTGCCACCAGTGCATCAGGTACTAATGCAGTGCATTATGGGACTATGAGGGAAAATGTTATAAACCTGGAGGTAGTGTTGGCTGATGGGAGCATCGTACACACTGCCGGGAAGGGCCGCCGTCCCAGGTACTCACCAGGCAAATGTGATGTATCGTTATGATCTTGAAAGCCTCTTACCTTTGCTTCTGTCTTGGTTTCTCTCCTCAGGAAGACGTCAGCTGGCTATAACTTGACAAACCTGTTTGTAGGCTCAGAGGGGACCCTGGGGATCATCACTAAGACCACATTACGCCTCTATGGCATCCCAGAGGCCATGGTGTCAGCGGTCTGCTCATTTCCTTCTGTCCAGGCTGCTGTAGACAGCACAGTGCAGACGCTACAAGCTGGAGTACCCATCGCTCGCATCGGTGAGCAGGAAACTTGGAAATAATGCAAAATAACAGCACACTGTGATGCAGAGGGCTCAATGTTAAGGGATAATTCTGGATTATTTTGAACTGTTAAATAAAATGATGTTAGCAAAATGCACTCAAACATTTCAAACATTGCCAAAGTTTCACAGAATAAGGTCCGTGTATCAAACGTTGAGGATCCAGTACTCTAATGTAGAAAGTTCGAAATACTGTTTAAAGGTGAAAATGGTGAAAACATAACTGATCACTTAAATATTCCTTATTTATGTGTTTCTCTCAATTCTATTATTCCCATCATCATCTTCACTGTAAACGCATTGTTTCCTTTCTTAGCGTAAGCCTCAGTCGTGGAGAAAACAGACACATAAAGATTTATAGACATAATGAGGAAGAGACAAAACTTTATTGCTCTTTTCAGAAACGCGAATTTTGCAGTGGTAGTGGTAAAACGGTCTGACCTCAGGGTCCAAACTCTGCTTCAGGTCCCAAAGTCAAACAAACACTGCGGCGTCACTGAGAGTTACAAACTTTAATAAAATGATCAGTGTAACAATTAGGTTTAACATCCAGACAACCATGAAAACAGGATTTATGAAGTTTAACGGAGTTCAAAGTTAGCAGGGAGTTAGCTCACTACTTTCCATCTAAACATAATATAGCATGTTCTGACTGAGAGATTTCTGAAAAATTCAAACGTACAGCTCTGCTATCACTTCTAACATAAATGAAGACAGAAAACTAAACAGCAGTGACGTTTGTAGGGTTACTGAAGTTGGACTAGCTGGTATTTAATGATGTGCTACGTGACCGCTAGAGACACAGCTATGTTAGCATAACATAAACACAGTAATGCTGGAGGATGAACGCTAACTTTTATTCCACTCATTAACGTGAGGGTTCCCAATGATTAGGGACAAATGCAATCGCATGGCAGGATGCTGTAAACGGACCGAACTTCAGTCAGGAGAACAACTGAGATAATCCATCCACAATACGAGGTTAGTCATTCATATACTGCTGCATGGGCTGGGCTGTAGTTGCATTGTAAGGTTTTAAAAACTGAGCTTTAAAATGTATAGTGGTAATAAAACCCGAGAGAGGCCGACAGTGATCACTGACTGTTTTTAGAGGCTTGGTCAGATTAAATAGAAAATTTAAAACGTGAAACACAGCAGCCTTAATAAACGCAGAGTAGTTTAGGACCTGGAGGCAGGGTTCATACAGCATCACTTAAAAACCGTATAGAATCCAGGAGGGAAGAATTTATCCTCAAACTAGAGATGTAAATGAGATCAATACCAATTATTGACAGCTGGAACCTACGCAGCAATGATGCAAGTGAATGATTTTAGATCATCTTACCTACATTTCCTTTAATCGTGTGTTTGTCCTGTGTGTGTGTGTGTGTGTGTGATCCAGAGTTTCTGGATGATGTGATGATTGATGCGTGCAACAGGTTCAGCTCTCTGTCCTACCCCGTGAACCCAACTCTGTTCCTGGAGTTCCACGGCTCAGAACAAAGCCTCGAGGAACAGGTCAAAACAGCCGGTGTGTGTGTTTGCTGATATCAGACCAGATGTTCTCCCATTAGATAAAGCAGTTTCTGAAAGATATTGAGCTTTAGTGTTAGTTTCCCAGATATGGCCAGGATATGAAAAGTAAAGAGTCATGAAGTCAGTGAACCATTTGTAAACATTTCAGGGTCCTCGGTTTTGTTGTAGACTGTCGTAGATGTTAACAGTAGTCACAAATATTTGTCTGTGAGGGGATGTGTCCAACAAAGCTTATTATTATTTGTAAACTGGTTGGTCCATCCACTGGATCTCAGGACAGTGCTTCTGAAAACTGCTTAACAGTCACATAACAGTAGTGTTGTGGAAGTGGGAGCAGATTTTCTCTCTTTGGTTAAAGTTTGGATGTAATGTGATTTATTGAAAGCAAGCAAACTCCCATTGAAGGTCAGTGTGTGTGTTTCTACAGAGGACATCACTCAGAGTAACGGAGGGTCAGACTTTCAGTGGGCTCGAGATACGGAAACACGGAATCGGTTGTGGAAAGCTCGTCATGATGCCTGGTACGCTGCTCTGGCTCTCAGACCGGGCTGCAAGGTAAACAAAGTCACCTGCTTCAGAGACCGGACTTCAAGCATGATTTTCTCTGTAGGTCGATTATTTTCATTTCCATCAAACAATGTGGCATCCTTTCTTTCCTAACACATTACCCAGTCCATATCATTATAGACATCCAGCACCATTTTTTTCCATTGAGGCCTCAAAGTGTTCCTTTAATTTTTGAGCAGTGAACTAAACAGTGCGTGGTCGTATCTTATTGGCTACTGCAGTTCTTGTTTGTGTTTTGTTTGCTTGGTATCTTGAGGTTAGAGGGTCCCGCCCCTAATAAACTATGGAAAAGGGGAAAAAAATGTGTGACAGTCTGTGCTGTGCCTTGTTTCTCTCCTCCTCTGCTGTTTCACCTCGTTTGTGGAATAAAGAGGTTTAATCATATTTTGACAGTTTGATTTAAAACCCACTGTGACAGAAAAGAGTGTAAGCGTCCAAACATTTATGGAGCTAACTGTACGCTAAAACACCTTTCCTCGGCACTGACACTAAGGAAGGTAAAAAGAAGAAGGTGTATTACAGCATGAGAGGGCTCTCGTGTTGGGCAGATGTAATATTGCTCCAAAGGGATTACACACAGCCTGCAGTGTGATATTATTATAACTTATCACTGCTGTGTGAAAACTCAGTACCATTCGAGTTGAGGTTGTTGGATATGTTGCCTTTTAATAGTGAGGCTTTGTGTGACAGCGCTGTGCTACACAAACACAGTCACTGCTCGGAGGCACTTTTATGTCTCACTTTATTAACGTTTTAAATCCTGAAGATTGCACAAGACACCTGCTTGATGCCTTTCCAATATCGTGACCTTATCTTCCCTGTGTGTGTGTGTGTGTGTGTGTGTGTGTGTGTGTGTGTGTGTGTGTAGGCCTACTCTACAGATGTGTGTGTTCCTCTGTCTCGACTGCCTCAAATTATTGTGGAGACAAAGGAGGACCTGATTGAGAACAGACTTACAGGTGAGCACACATCCACTTGACTTCACGCTGAAAGCGCACCCACAGCTGAATTTTACACCATCTTGTTCATTCAAGGCACTTGAATCTCTCTTATTCCTCAAAGCATTCATCTTTAATGTTAGAAAAAAAATAAAAGAAATTTATGAAAAGAAAATAATTTCTTTCTTTTTGGGATTTCAGTGAACCAGTTTGAGTGAGCTTTCTGGTAGCTGGTCAGCTGACCCGTGTGGTGGAGTAGAGAAGCTGCAGGAAGGTTGATTAAAACGTGTAGTTTGAGGTGCATATTTTAACTGAAGGAAGCACTTTGAGGTCTAAGGGATCAATGAATGAGACTTAACTCCTAATACTACAACTTTTAAATACAGGAACTCTTGTTAAGCTCCAGGATGTAGGGGTCATTCTGGTGTATCATCACAAGAGCACAGAAGAAGAAAGTGATGTAAAAAGCTGATGTTTTTTGGCATCGTATTGAATGTGGATGGCTTCTGCCCTCAGGTCCCATAGCAGGCCACGTGGGCGATGGGAATTTCCACTGTCTGATGGTGGTGGATCCAAACGACCCCGAGGAGATGCACAGAGTCCACCTGTTCACTGAGAGACTGGCTAGGTATGGTGTCACCTCGCACTCACTCACAAATCTTCTACCAATCAGGATTTCACTTGTTTTTCTGGAAGATTGTCGCCATCCATCGAGCCGTTCACTGCTTCAGGGTTGACAACAACAGGATGTGAGGACACAGTTCATATCTGTGACTCATTCATACAAATAAATGTACAGTGTTTAATCAGCAGACATTTTATTCTAGTTTGTCATTTTTATTATGACAAACCTACAGTAAGCAGACCTCACTCTAACTGGAGTCACTGTATGGACATATCTGATGGGTAATACAGTTGTCCAGGAAGTTAAGCTGCATCCATTTGAGGCGACTCGCACTGGACACGCTGCTTTGAAGCTGACGGTTGGTCACTAGCCTGACATATGTTGTCTACCCTCTCATGTTTTAGTCAAAGTTGTCCCGCGCCCCCACTGGTAGTTGCGTCAGGCGCTTGCATTGAAGTTAATAAAGGTTTATCTTGTAATGTGTGCAGTTCTCATTGCCAGTATTTTGTTTTTGAATGTTGTTGGCTATCTAATATGGCCTCTGGTATCGTTGTGCATTGCTTCCTATGTGGACTCTCCCACACAGCACATACAGTTCATGCCCACATGGACCAGCTTCAAGTAGAAACCAGCCCTGCATTCTGTGCAGCTCGAGGAGAGACTTTAAAGCTCCGCCCACCCCCGTGACTGAGCTCGCAGATGTCGTTAACATGATCAAAGTGATAAAATGATTACAGAGTAATCTTGACTGTTTTTAATGTGTATCTGAACGAACACTCCTCTGAAAAGGTTATTATCGCATACAGTAGTAATCAGCTACATGATAACACTAAAATTACCATTAAAAAACATTTATTGTACTAGCAAAAGACATAGACAGGAGCCTCGAACCACCTGACAGCTGCTGTAATGTTTTATTTATACTTCCTTCAGATCCCATCAAGCAGACACACACTGTTACTGAATACCAGATGTTCTTACTAACAGTAATCTCCTTTTTTTTTTAAGTCTTATTGGTTGAGCGCGTATGCCTCATGTACCTGTCAGGCAGCCTGGCCTCACTGCTCCATTTTAGCAACTTTCCTTGTTATTACCTTCATTGTCAGTCTCTCTTCAACACGTTTCTCTTCACCCTAATCCTCCCCACACTCGCCGTAATCCTCCTTACTCCGCTTGCTTATCTTCAAACAAATTCCTCCCCGTTGGAATCGCGCTCTCGCCCATCTCTCTCGGTTAATATTGATTCCAGAGGGCCAAACGTTTAAGTCTTGGGACTTGCAAAGACTTGTGGGCTGTCTTTCTATAGATGGAGGGGTTTAGCTATGTACCAATACAATCTTCTCAAAATCTGTTTTCAAAGACTTTAAACACCACCAGCTATGCCAGGGTCAGGCTCAGACCACAGAGGGTAATGGCATAGAGGATTAGATGGAAGAAAGCCACAGCTCACCTGAATTAGACCTGAGCGAAGGCAGCGGAGACTCCAATGCACGAAACAACTCTAACTCCCGTCCTTCTCCTTTTAAGCCATCTTTCTTCTGATTGGCTGCCCCTTTTCCAACAGCAGGTGGGTGGGGCTTCTGTGCTGTGGACCATGAATTGGCCATATTAAAAATATACACTCTGTGTTGCGTCATATAAGAAAACACAGCCTGAAGCCTGAGCTTCTGGCTCACAGCGATTACTTTCGTATGAATGTTTGTGGATAGAAAGTGAAACATTTTGAAACATTTGTAAAGGTTTCAGAAAACTTTCAAACTTTTTGCTCCTAAAAAATGTATTTACTCCTTGCAGGCGAGCCTTGGCCATGGATGGTACGTGTACAGGGGAGCATGGAGTGGGTTTAGGGAAAAGGGCACTGCTGTGCGAGGAGATGGGGCCTGTGGGCATCCAGGTCATGCAGAGTCTCAAGGATGCCCTCGACCCAAACAACCTGATGAATCCTGGGAAAATCCTGCAGCGAGAAGAGCCATGAGCAGCGTGTCCATCTGAGTGAAGTTTGTGGACGCACCTCTGTTAAAGGAGCACAAGCAAACATATGAAATCATTGAAGCAGTGATTTGCAAATTCAGTTAAATCAAGAAAGCTACATGTGTTTTATGGGATTTCTCACGAATGTTCCTGCATGCACCAGAAAACCTGACTCTTGGAAAATGATGAGTGTTAATAGAATCCTTTTTGCTAACTCCAAATTTGAGTTTTTAAGGAAGACCTGGTCTGTTGTTGCAGACCAGCATTATGTAAAGATTATCTTCCACAGATCCTTTCTTTTTGTGTCATTAAAATTAATGTCTAATATGTGGAATCACTCCAAGTGCTGTTCAACCTGTTTATTGCCTGCTGAATACATTTCATTGAAAGTAGACACTACGGTTTATTATGCTTTTGCTTTTGTAAACACTACCTAACTGCAGATGAGCATTTTGACACAGGACTCCATTATTCTATTGATTTGCATAGCTGTTTAAAGAGTATCTAGAATTCAGCGACTATATGTTGTATACTTTAAATAAATCACAGTATGCAATGGTTTCAGTGAAATCCTTGACCATGATGACCTACATAAAGAAACTGAAAGTTTTTGTTAATTCACAGAATGTAATGTAGGATGAATGTCCATGGGTGAGGTCTGCATCAGCAGGGAAAGCTGAAAAACCTGTTAAGATATATTTAAAGTCCAAAATCTTTGCCCTCTTTCACATTTTTCAAAGCTATACAGTGGGACAGATCCATCTTTGACAACCTGATTCTAGGCCCCAGGCCTTATCTTTGACCTCCCTGATATAGGTTGTCAGGAGGTCATTAATGACAAAAGTACAGTAACTTCTAATAATTTGGAGCGCTGCATTTGAGCTCTACAAAGTTGGCTATTGTTAAGAAGCTACATAAAAGTGAGAAAAGCAAACATGTTAGCTTTTCAGCATGTTAAATTCATTTCACTGTCCGCTAACCGGAATGGAGGCAGCTTTCAAGGAAGCGAGCAAACTTCAAGTAATTTAAGTTGCCATCATTTGGATTCACTGCGTTTTATGTCACAAACCATTAAACAAGAAAATTATCAGAGCCAAATGAACCTTCAGGCGTCTTTGTACCTGGATTTCTTCCTTCTGTCTGTGATGAAGCAATGCTCTACACCACCACACGGTGTCAGTGGTGCATCCTTGAGAGACAAACCTGCAGCGTGTCAGCCAGAAGATCAAAATATAATGCTCATTTCTGCCTCGGCAGCTTTGTAACTATTGTTTTCCCAGCTTGCAGCCACTAACTGAACATTAAGAAAGACGTGAAGAGCACTAACACACTCGCACAGCCACTGAGCTACAATCAAATCTCCTTTTAAATAAAAACACTGCGTGACTTTGTTATAGCTCACTCTGAGTTCTGTTTATTTTATTCTTATTGATTTGCATAGCTGTTTAAGCAGTCTACAGTTCAGAGACTATTTCCTGCAGCCTTTCTAATAAGTCATATTTGTTTTCTGTGAAATCCTTGACGATGGTTCAGGAGGCCTTTAAAAAAGATGCATTGAAACTTATAATTAATAACAACCACAAAATGATCACAAAGAGACCATGCATTCATTTAAAAAGACAAAAGAAGAAAATAAATAAGTGCAATATACATTCTAAAGTTATATTTCATGTGGGTTTGAAAAAAATCCACACATGCAAAAGAAAAACGCTATTTTCTCCCCATTTTACCTGAAAAAAATATACAAATATAGCAGAAATGGGCTGGTAATCCAGATTTCACCACCTCTGTTAAGTGGCCTTTTATGACTAAACTAACTAATGATGATATGTTGAGAATGTTATTAAGGGTGTTAATGAATCCTTTACTTCATTAGGGTATTTTTGGTAATCCACTCATTGAGAGTTAATGTTTAGTTATACTTTAATAAACAGATTTTTGACTCAGATTCTTCACAGCTGCGGACCAAACATGTCAAATTTGTTAACATTAAATAAAGTCAGAAGTCACGTTTCCTTTATAAATGTATTAAATGTATATGGGCAACTTGTTAAAAGGTGGCACTAAAATTTTCTTGGTTATGGATTCGCTCGAACTATTAAAAAGAAAACTGGCTGAGAACCTGCTTACACTGTGTTTTTGTGAGCTTGATTTTTTTTATTATACTGGTGCAGTGTGTGTGTGTGTGTGTGTGTGTGTGTGTGTGTGTGTGT
>NW_024582906.1:163141-179856 GCF_018398535.1 Haplochromis burtoni
GTGTGTGTGTGTGTGTGTGTGTGTGTGTGTGTGTGTGTGTGTGTGTGAGAGAGAGAGAGAGAGAGAGAGAGAGAGAGTGAGAAGCAAGGGAAGCATTTTAGTTTTACTAACAAGTTGATTTCTTATCCTCTGTGTCAAAAAGCAGTTTTTCCTCTTCTAATTTGTACTTCCTGTGTGGAGACTGTATAACAAACCTTGTTTCTTTTATTCATTTTACATTCTGTGTGTGCTGCTGTCTGTTATCAGTGTTACTAAGATCTCATGTTAAACCTCTACACCAGTGATTTCTACTCATTTTGGGCCTTTTATCCAGACCTGTCATATTAGTATAATCACCAACACACTGCTCATGTTTCAGTGTTTTATATTTATCTAACATGGCTCATTTTTTTGCTTTGTTATTATATACTTTACATTTACTTAACTGTTTTTACATTTTGAATGCTGTCATCATAACTGTTTTAAGCGTTCATCCATTACCTTTATGAGCATTAATACTGAAAATCAAAACTACAAGTGAATTAGATATTTCATGTCTAACTGACTAATTGAATCCATATTTGCTTATTTATTACTTCTTAGTACTGCATTAGAGCCTATCACAGCAGCTGTAATGGGATGAGACGTGGGGCTATTCTGAAATTAACAAAATAAATAAATAAAAATCTTTATTTTCTTTGGAAGAAAATAAATTTTACATTTATATTTATTATTTCTGTATGTTGCGGTTCCCATATTCCTTGAATTTGCAGGGTCTGGACAGCAGCCTTTGTAATCTTATAGAATATTCAGGTTTTTAATCTTCCTCTAAGATTTCTCAGTGTTTTATTATAAATGTATGACTTTAAGCCCTAAAAAACATTTTTCTCGAAATATTACCCCCAACTCCTTCTACCCAGTTTTTTTTAATTATTGTGAGTTCATGAGGAGCCCTCACAGTTTGTGTTGTACATATACAATGACAATAAAGGGCTATTGTAGTCTATCTAGAACAGTAACAATATGTCATCATAACTTGGTGCCTTTAGATAATTATTTATTAATAGTAGCTAACCATGGAGCTGTACATTACCACTGTTTCTTTAACAATGTATTCATTAGCCTGATTTAATAATGTGGCCTGTATTTTGACCTTTGCCCCTCATTTCAGGGATTTTTTACTTTAAGCTGTATTTTTGTTTTTATCCCTTATTCCACTATTTTGCAGCGGTGCTTTAAATCAGCTGGAGCTGATTGCGTGTGTCTGGCTTTGTGTGTGTTTACATGCCTGTGGAGCAGAGAGGGATCCATTTATAGGCTTGCTGTCATTATAGCGGATAGATTAACACCTACTGTACTGTAAGTACTCAACAATAGTTTACCTTATTGGGTAGTAAACCCAAGAAGGCTGCACGAGTCTGACTTTGTTTTACTGTGGAAGAACAAAGAGCCAAGGAGAAAATAACCAGCCTAATTACACACACAGACACACACATGTAGGATTAAACGGAGCAGGCCTAATCCCAAACCAAACATGGTCACCAGTGATCCCAATAACTTAGCATACAGGATGGTGGCAAAATCTGTGAATAGCCTGGTAATGACATCAGTCTGCAGGACTAAAGACTTAAGGCCTGACCTTGTGGGGCAGCAGCAGAGGAGCATCGACGATGCAGAAGAAAAGGGGTTAATTAATGTTTTAATTAAGAATTTAATCTGAGAGGGGATTCACCAACCATTCAGATATATTCCCAGAATGTTTTAATCCAGACTCTTTAAGACCTGTGACTGTTTATATACAGTGCTTTCCTCCTCAGTGCATCATTGTAAACCATAGTTTTATAATGGTGAACACAAAAATATGATATACAGCTCTGGAGTTGTAAAAACAATAGAGTTCAAAGTTTTAACAAACAAGGACTCCCCTTCATAAACCTCAAAGTGGTTCGGTCCACATCCTGCTGCATCTTTTACCTTGCAAAGGTGAACTGAAAGGATGTCAGTGGAATTAAACATATTAATGCTGCTGTACGGACTTTATTCTGGAGGTCAGCCCACCATGAAAATCATCAGAACTTAAAGACTTGACTGGATTTTCAAATCATTTTCAGACTGTTTGGTGACATTTTTTAATTTCTCATATAGATAGTTATTCCTCAATTCGTCCAAAATCCAGCACGATACCACATAACCATAAAGTGACTGTCTGATAATGTAGAAACTTCATAGCTGGAGCCGATATATCTGTGACAGGACAGATACTGGACGATAACTAACGAGCGATCTGTCAGAGCAGTTTAAAATTATTCTGTCTTTGTGTATTTTTATGTCAGTTCTTTTGTTTCCTTTGTTTGTTTGCTTTTTCTTTCGGCTACCTGGTGCGTTCCCCCTCCACCGCCGTCACACCTGTCCTGTCCTAAAATGCCCCATAATCCAACATGTGAAAAAAAAGAAAGAAAAACAGGCCAATCCCATGTCGGGGAATTAGAAACGGCGTGCATCTGTCTCCCATACTGTCTGTATTTATGATCCGAGCCTGCGCACTAAGCGCGTCCATTGTCTGGCCAGCAGCAGCAGCAGCGGCTGAGGCGGAGCGGAGAGGAGCGGAGCGCCGATCTGAGCGCAGGGGAGCGGCTTCACTGTGACCCCGATCTCCGGGGGGTGGGAAAAAAAGCGAGCCCACCAGACCGGACGGACGACGTCATTTATTTGTGTGTGTGCGCGCGTGTGTGTGTCAGAGACAGACCGTCGTTTTGCTGGCGGTCAGACAGACAGCAACAGTTGTCACGATGTCTGAGATCAGATGAGGGCAGAGCAGCGGAGGGAACACTGCGGCGCTGCTGTGATCCGGGCCGGCCGCCTGCGATGAGACAGCCGCGTTAACCAGCCGGGACAGCAGGGCAGCAGCGCAGCGCGCATCTGTTCGCAGAGCGCGGATTTCGGCGTCAGTCAAACGCTCTCCGCTCGTTCCTCCCGGTGGTGTGTGCGGGTGAGGTGAATCCAGACGTCAGGGCTGGCTCATGTTCCGCTCAGCAGGGAAACGGGCTGTTGCGTCTGCGGAGAGCCAGAGCTGACGAGCCTGCCGACACACACGGACGGATAGGCAGGCAGGCAGGCCGACAGACAGACAGGAGCGAGGGGAGGGGGGCACAGCCTGCCCTCTGCGGATCGAGCCGAGCCCCCTCCTGTACCCACCCAGAACCCCCACCCACTCCTCTCCCCGCTTTGGATGGGGGGAAAGCAGAGCACGGCGGGGCGGCCCCGGGGTGCTTTTCCCGGTGTCTCTACGGATGACAGCGCGGTGCCACCCTCGGCCCACTTTGGTCACTACCGGCCGAGCGGCACCATGGGCCTGCGGAGCCGCTCGGTGAGCTCCGTGGCTGGGATGGGCATCGAACACAGTCCCGCCGTGCCCTTCGGCTTCTACACCCCAAGAGGAACGGACTCGGATCGAGCCGGAGGGGGGTCAGGGGGCACTACCGCGGCCCCTCACGGGACCGGCTACCAGGACACTGGGGGCGGAGGGCACCACACGGACGGGGTGCTGTATCTGGGGTCCCGGGGGTCGCTGGCTGACACCTTGCCCCTGCACATCGCACCCCGCTGGTTCAGCGCGCACAGCGGTAAGGTCTGCAGGCTACACACACACACACACACACACACACACACACACACACACACACACACACACACACACACACACAGTTAACCAGCAGATATTCGGGGGACGGCTGACGGATTAATCATCACACAAAAAAGCACGAACACATTCCCACGGACACCTGCTCCTACTGCCAGACACCTACCTTGTTTACCTGCAGGTAGGCTGCTGAACGACACCAATGCGGTGCCCATAAATTTCACCGCAATCACGGGGAAGTTAAGCCCGAGGACGCACTCAGAAACAAGCAGAAAGGAGGCTTTTGTCTGAGAAAAATAAGACTGCCCTGTATGGAAAACATGTTGTGCTTCACGTTCTCTCCGCTGGCTGTAGGGAAAAAAAATCTGGGGCACTGGATGAATTTTTTCAGCAAGAAACTGGAGATGTCGATGTTTCATCATTGGTGATGAAATGTGTTTAAAGCTCATTTCTGTGTGCGGATGTTTTGGGGAGAACATAGTCACCGCTGCGCCGTCTGCGTAGGTCATTGCTTGTTGTGTGAAATGACTCTAATAAGCCTGTTGCCAAATCTGGCTGGGTCAATTAGCCCAGCGATTATAGGGGAGAGAGGGAGGGAGGATGGATGGGGGGGAGGAAGGGCTGAGAGGGCTGTTCATGCTCATCATCGGCTTACCACCCTGCACAATATGTCTGTGTGCGCCTGAACACAGCTGCACACTCACAGGTATATGTAGGTCTGATGTCGGGCGCCTCCTCACACTCACAGTGAATATCAGTTTGGCTGTTTCCTTAGAAGGAACAGCAGCACTTCAGAGACGAAAAGAGAATCAGCTGGCACATAAATCTGATCCTTCTGAAATCTTAGAGGGTCATTTACACTTAGAAATGCCAATTTCACCGCTTTCAGTGGTGTTAAAACACAATTTATTGTTATCATCATTATTATTTTACAGCTGGTCATGTAACATTATAAGCTGTGTAGACCTGCCATGTCAAACTCATTTGAGTTTATGACCAAATCACATTGGTTATACGTGATTTATGACCATATATAACAAATGTGATTTCAGTTGATTAGTAGTATGAACTGCACAAACTGAGTCATCTTTTTTGAATACAAGTGCAAACGTTTAGGGAGCCAACCTTACCCACCAGAAACAACGCTTAGCCACATATCCATCTTTGGATGTAGTATAACTTTGTGTATTCAAATATTTAATAAGTAATTGAGGAACCTTATAAACACTGTCTTCTCTCCATTACACAAAGCAGCCTCAGCCTGGTCCCCAGGCTCTCATTATCAGCGCTCTGACCGGCTCATGGAAAGAGAATAACAAGTTGGATGTCAGTATACATGTTGTTTGCACCTGGCCTACATTGTCCGGTGACTCCAATGTGCTCTCATAACCAGGTTGGAGGATCGGAGTGTAAAACTGGAGAAATGAGCAAAAATATGTAAATATTAAACAGACAGGAAGCAGAAGCATGGTCACGGCTGAACAACCTTTGATTTTCAGCAGATCTATTGGGTTTCTGTAGAGTTCACCAAGTTAAGCTTATGACTCACACCAGTACATTCACCATTACAATAAAGAATGGAAGGATTACTGAAGGGCCTGCTGTGCACAAGGCTAAGGGGAACATAGGTCCATTAGTCCGCCACAAAAAACCACAAAGAGGTCCAAAGTGTCCATAAAGAGATGCAAAATCATTGGAGAAAGGAGAAACAAAACAACCATAAACATAAAGTTATGCAAAAATACAAAACGTCAATAAAGAGACTGTGCATAATAGCTACACTAGAGAAATAAGATGTCCATAATGAGATGCAAAATAACCATAAAGATATGCAAAGAGATCATAGACACAAAACGAATGCACAGAAAAATAAAACGCCCACAGCTACAAATAAGCTCAAAATAGAGATGCAAAGCATCAATACAGAAACAGTTACAAAGACATGGACAATAAATATAAAGAGATGTAAAAAAGCTTCGAACATACAAAATGCTCATAGAGAAGGCAGAAATCATGATAGAGAGATGGAGAGTATTTAAAAAGAGATGCATGACAGCTACAGACAGATCCCAAACTTCCATAACACAATGTAACGTGACTCTGAAGAGATGCAGGGTAGATGCAAAGAGCTGCAGAAACATGCAAAATTATCCGAGTCAGAAAACAGCTCCAACTACAAAACGGCAGAAAAAGTGACACGAAGGTTGCAAACTAGCATGTGAGGAAGGCAGCTCTGACCAAAATGTCACCGTTTTAATGCTGTAATAAAAAAACTGGTAACTGGTTGCTTTTGTTGCGAGTTTTGCCATTTTTCATCTGTCTACGCTTTAGCACGGCTTTTGGTTTATAACTTTTCTCGGCTGGGTTTTATTCTGGGTGTTTTTCTTGGCTGCTTTTAGAACCACAATAGAGCTGTGTCAGAAAATCCAGGACCCTCATTTATTTCCACTGCGAGTGCACAGTGGGGTGCCACCGCAAAGGGCCCTGGCAAGAAAACGCCCGTAATCTGTCAGAAAAAGTCCATCCTGGTTCAAAATGATCAGCGTCACTGAGCTTTTCACCGTCAGCCAAAACCATGCGTGAAACTGTCTGTATTTAATAGACAAGATCAAAAGATCACTGTCGCCTGCTTTTTTAGCTTTTATTCTCATTTATTCATTGACCTGAAAATCTTTGGTCACAACTTGTTTTCAAAGCTTAGCAGGAACTTTTTTGTCAGGTGGGAATTTGTGTTTATTCCTGTCGTGCACAGATGCTTTATGTAATCACGCAGCTCGGAAACCGTTACACTGTCGTTCTGATCAGGACTCTCATCAGACCACATCCTAGCTGTTAGCACGTAGCATCATGCTAGATAATACTATAGTCCTAGTAGTGTAACTACATAACATTATTTTGCACAGTATGATTTGTTTTCTTCCTTTCTCTGCACATTTATTACCAAAAGCCTTGAACCATTCCAGCAATCAAAAGAACTGCCCTTGAAATCAGACAGCGTAAAGGATTTATTACTCTAATTACCTGAGGTCGACCCCATCTAGCAGATTCTCTTTCTTTGAAAACAGCAGGGTGACAAAAACATCACAATTAAATCTTAATGTTCAAAGCAGTGCGTCTCACCTTGCTGTCTGTAATCAAAGGCCTCACACGCAGCCGCTGGTCTTTAGGGAAAAATGGCTGTGACTGGTTGGTGCGTGGCTGGAGGTTGCTGCCATTAATTTGGTACTAAAGAGGTGTACAAGGCTGCCTGCAGATTGCTGCAGTTGGCAGCAGTCAGTATGGAAAATGACAACATGTCAAGCAGGTTGAAATCTCTTAAAAGTGTGAAAGCAGAAATGGAGAAGTTTGCTTTTGAAAATAAAAGTTCCGCCTTTTCAAATGCATTGGTTGCAGCGGTGCAGCATACGCTTTGCAGCAACCACTTGGCAACTGGTTGGGGAGTGGAATATGTGTTTTTTCTTAGTGGCCGGTGTTTGCTGTGTCTGTAGTCTTCATGTTTCTGCACCTTTGGGCTCATCTGCCTCCATCTCACCCAATCCCAACATCCTCTCTGTCACGATAAACGCTCTGCCCGTCCTTCTTCTGTTGTATTCTAGGCAAAAGACGGATACAACTGAATTTTAACAAGCCTCTGTGTGTATTTAAAAACTGCTGTCAGGGAGGCGCAGTTACAACATAGTGATGGGAAAACATGTTTTATCAGCTCACCATATTGCTCATGTATCTGTATCTGTTTTACAGCTCAAATTTAGGAAGGAAAATATTTAAATATAAAGTTTATGGTATACACTATTTATTTATTGACATGACTGCAATGATTGCTGCTGGGAATGCTAATTTAAAGTGTTATCAGAACAAGTCTGCAGCTCCCCCAGGGGGCAGCTCCCAGCTGTGAGCGTGGTGTAGAACTTTGGGTTTTTCCTGCAGGCTGTCACTCTAAATGTTTAGAGCTGCTTCTACAGTATTACATACAGTCTGGGAAGCACATGGATCCAAGCTACGATTACCTCGCACTAGTTTTTATAAGTAAAAAGCTGCGCCCATCCCGTCCTTGTGTTTGGACACAGGTTTTTACATATTTGTGGCGCTATTGCTAAATCGAGTTAGTCGTTATTAAAATGAACTAGTTGTGTCAATTTTCTCAAATTTCACGTCATTGTTAGCTTTGCTAAGTTTCCTCTCACACCGACATCAACCTCACAAACTCTGTTGTTGTGATTTTCTGCTATATAAATAAAGCTGAATTAAAAAGATTGTGATGCAGGTGAAAAGTAGCAGTTCTGACTGAACATGAGTTACTTTGTTTTGATTTCGTGGACAAATATGGACAAAAGAGTAATTTTTAAAGTAAAAATAACGCAGTGCAGGAGCAGCAGAAATAAATATATAGTTTTCATGGTGTTAACAGGTTTGGGTTAAAGACAAAGAGCAGACTGTCGGCTGATCTCGTTAGACTGATTTGCTCCATTACAAAATCACCAAGTTATGTCGAACACTGTGCAGCATCAGCTCATGTACATGTTCTTCTTCAAACACACTTTATGATCCTTCAGCGATGATTTGGAAAAATTTTTTTCCAAAAAAACAGGGAAACTCTTAAATACCAGAGCAGATAAAAATACTCACACTTCAAACGAATGCTCATTTGTGGCTTTTGTGGACCATGAAAATGCCACATTTCTTGGTAAAATGGATTACTTAAATGTTTTTATTATGAAGCTTAACTGTAGCATTACACAGATGCAATAATAAAATGGGCTTTGAAGGAATATCTTCCGCAAATCAGGTCTGTTTGGGCGTCTGAGACGAAAACATAAGAGCCACAGGTGCGACTTGGAAAAGCTCGATCGAGTTCGCCAGAACGGACTGACCATCTTTTTAAAACAGACAGTTTATGATTTGTTTGTTGCTCTCTATGAATCTGCTGTCAGATTTGCTGTATAGACGTTGCTGAAGTACAAGAGAACGTTTGAAGACACTACGGTGCCCCTGTGCCAGTGCAACAGGATTAATGGTTAATACAGATGTAAATATAAGAATCCTTCCATAGATTCCTTGCCTCTTTTTATATGAGGGCTCTGCTTTACCACGTTTGGAAGCTCATTTGAAGTTTGGGCTCCTTGTACAAATGTCCAGAGATGCAGATGTCATCATTATTTTACAAAATAGCCAACGACAGTGCTGGGATGTCCTTTCGGTCCTTTTAGCTACTTAGATAAGTCACCTTTTTTATTACAAGGACAAACATGTCTGTGCGCCACCTCTACTACCTTTGGTATCAACCTGGGACTGAAGTAGCAATCCTCACTTTGTCCCTCTAAGGATTGTATAGGAATTTCTTTTACTTATGTATTAATCACATTATTTTATTGTATGATGTCTTGGTGCCACTGGACTTTAACATGTCTCACACTCACACAGTAAGACAAATGGTGGGGGTCCAGTAAGGAAGTTGGGGGAAGCAGACAACTCCACAGGAAGAGTCTTTTGTCTCTTCGAGGACTCTGGGAGGTAGCAAGGGAGTGTGAACCTTAAGGTGTGAAACAGCTGTGTACTTTCTTTTGTTCCTGAAGAAGGTATTTAACTGAGAGCCATGTTAGACTCAGGGAGACTCTGCTGATCGTCTGCCCCGCGGTCATGTAGGCTCTCCACAGGCTTGGTTGTCTGTTCTTTGTGTGTTTTGATTAAAGAATGTTAGCTATCGCTCACCGCACGTCTGCAGGCTTTATTTAATGGAAACCTTCCACAACAGGGTCCAACAGTATCTATACGTCTACATACACAAATCCTTGTTTTATCCTTCGATGAAAACACATCTGCTGTGGAAAATGTCTGTTAATCAGACAGGCCACACGTGCCTCCATCCCTTTGCCCTTGGGAGGTCGGTGTGTGTTTGTGAACACGGTAGAGAGCGAGCGCAGGGGGAGAGCAACGCCAGCCTCAAAATCATCATCACAAGGGAGAACAGATTGTGTCTTTGAAATTCAAGTAAAGGCCAGTGATAACGCAAAAGTGTGTGTGTGTGTGTGTGTGTGTGTGTGTGTGTGTGTGTGTGTGTGTGTGTGTGCGCTGAGCTATTCAGATGCTAAGAGATCCAGGCTAATGTTTATCATGACACAGTCCAGTACGAGCTTTGCAATTGCATTTTAATATGACCTCGCCTCACATCTTGCCTCAAGATCGCGTTAGGTTGCTTCATCCTCGCATCCATGTTCGGTCCCCAGCAGGTGGAGGTCAAACAGGCCACACGGTGAGCCGCATCACGTGGCTTCTGCTTGAGTCTGGATTTGGGGATTTTTACAACGTTCATTCATGTTTTTGCAGCAGCTTCATCTCACTAGCCCTCTGCTGACAGAACACATGGCAACGGGCATCTGTGCGAGTCGGACCCCACAGCGAGGAACTGCTGTGTTGTGTCTGCAGCGGGTATTTGGATATTCAGTAACAAGCGGCGTGATGAAGTGTTTCATGTTTAAAGAAGAAGTGATCCTGCAAACTTCAAAGCAGATTTTGATAGCTGTTTAATGGCTTCATATATTTAAAAATAGCTCAAAAGTGCTTATAATATCAGCTTTTCTCAATCAATATTTGTGGGGTTGGATTTTAGGTTATTCAAACATGTCACAGATCACCTTTTTGATGTTTTATAGTCTGATTAAGGTTGGATTTCAGGAAGATGCTAAGCCATGTATGCATGTACAATACAGTTACAATAATTTAAAGTTCAACAATGGATAATAATTTGGTTTTTTTTCATGTGAAAAGTGCAAAGTGTTGCATAAGTTAGCACGGATACAATTTGAATATTAATATTTAAGTAAGTAAGTTGGGGAAAAATGCATTTTGTGTTCACTCCAATGTATCCAAGGCAGAAACGGTTTTTTATGGACATAAAAATGTGGCCTGCAAAAGTTAAGTAACAGAAACCAGTCTTGTTTCATAACACTTGTGTTTTTTTCTGCTTCGCTTTGGTCTTGTATGTAAAAGGCTTTCTTCAGTTCTTAATTGCTTTCATTACTTCCAACGTTCCACATCTGCTGCCAGTGAGAAGCATGAAAGGCCGAACAGTTTGAAAAGGGTTTGAACTTGGAGACCTTCCTTTAATGCTGGAGTGTCTGTAATTAATATGTCAAAAAAACAGACAGATGTGACAGAATGGCGAGGCCAGAAGAGAGGCACACCAGACTGAATGAATCATTAAAGGAAACGGACAGAAAAGAATAAATCTGTTCATTGTTGTGAGATGTCAGCGTGATGTAACTGAAGGACAGCAGAGAGAGAGCGCAGGAAATGTTGTGACGAATAAAGACAGTTTAACTATTCAGTCCCCATTTTTACACTCATGCTGCTCTCATCTGTGTACTATAGCGGTAGCACAACTAAAACCCAAGTTATGACATCCACAAACGCCAATATTGAATCTGAAATTGGTGGAGAATTTTGAACTTGAATTAGGTGTAGTGCAAAAAAGTTTAGAATGCAGTTAGAAAAATATAGCCTACTAATATTTAGCTAAGAGCACAAAAGGTAGGCTACTGATAAAAAGCTTCCGGTTGTTGTTCTTGTTGCTAGCAGGAAAAAGTAGAGTGCCCTCTGGTGGACAAGCCGTGCGACGTCAACACTCAGAGCACGGATGAAATCCTTACTTTTTAAATTAGAATTTGTCAGCTATTATAAATATTGATACTGATGGATGTTTGTGGAGGAGCGTGGGGATAGTTATAACATTTCTTAACATCTTTTAATAATAACAGTAATTAATTAGTCATACAATTAATTAACTAGACCCCCATCCCTGAACTGGATAAGCAGAAGAAAATGGATAATGAGGCTCTGGCTCAGTGGCCCTGTTAGGATGTTGGTGGTCTTTATCTACTCGACTGACATAGATAGGTTAGAACCGTCTCCACCTAAAGCAAATTCAAAGACTTTATGTGAAGTTTGGTCAGGCACAGGTGTACAAGAAAATTTGCAAATCTCTCAGTGAAGTAACACGTCTGACTTCACAGTACAGCCTAGCACTTTGGCGAGCCTTTTATTATTGTATCCATCGGTCAGAGTCACAGTCATCCTTAGACCAACAGGCCTCCCCTCTACCCTCCTGCCTCTTTATCGGCATAGCCTTTCAATACAGCATCAGTGCTTAATCAATACACCATTTGCACTTTTTTTCTGACCAGCAAGTTTAATCCCTGCCGGCTCTGACTGCGAATTCCCCAGCGGTAAATGGCAAGTGGAAAAACATTTCTAAAGCTTGATTACATCGCCTGCTTGAACAGAACAGGGCAGAAAACAATGGAACAAACTCAGTACAATCAGAGGCCTTTGCAGATGCTTCACAAATGTCCCAAGACCACAGAGGGGCTCATTTGCCCATTTCTTACAGGGAAGAGCAGAAGTGATGAGCTGGCTGCTTATTTGAAGAATACTTATAAGTGATTTGAATTACTGGAGTGCTGAGCTCAATAAGACTTTTATATCGGCATCCAAATTTTTTGGATGTAAATTTGTCGTGTAACATATAAGCAAACCAAATGGTTTGCTTTTTTGTAAAAAAAATGTGTCGTTTTAAAAAACATCCCAAAAAATTGAGTTAATATGAAGCGATGATGAGCTGGTCCCGATTTTTCTACACAAGAAAAGAACGAAATGAAGATTCTGGGTTCATCCAATTCTCCAGAGAAGGCAGCAGCAGGGAGCATTTCTTACATATTTCAGGATGTCAGTGGGGCAGTTTGAGCTCGTGTTGACAGAGTTGGGACCACATCTGTGTGTCTGAGGTAGGACAGTGTTATTTTACTATTTCTATATCGTTTGAAAATTCACTACCAGTGTGTGTTTTGAGCTACTTCTGCCCTTGTTGCCAAATGGAGCGATCTGATTGGTCATATGGAGCTTGATCAAAAAAAAAAAAAAATCTGAAAATTTGTCCTGTAAAATTATGTTTTTGGTTTTAACAGCTCCATTAAGAACCGGTGAGTAAAAAATATTTTTCACAAATTGTGTCTGGTGGTCTGTGTAAAAACCTTTACTAATATATTCATTGCCAGGGACGTCCCCATCTTTATATGGAACACATTCGATTATCTAATGCTAGCTAGCTAAGCAAATAACGTGAAAATGTAAAAGTAATTTTGATGATTTAAAATTAGATTTATTTGATGTATAGTAACAAGTGAAAGCTGCAGAGTTTGATCCTTAGAGGAGACACAAGTCAGTTTGAGGTTGCGTCAGGAAGAGCAGCCTGCGTAAAAATGGCAGGACAGAAGAATAAGACATTGCAATCATATAGTTTATGCTAAAACGCACACCTGGAGCGTACAGGCCTCTTAGTAGCCCAACTTTAAAGAAATTCTACTCGCAAATCTCATACTGGGTTTAGTATCTAAACTGCTTCAGCCTGCATACAGTTTCTAGTGCCTCTGCTGCTTTGCAACCCACCTCCACCTCACCTCCTTTGTGCTAGTTAAGCTGTTTCGGATTCAACAGATGGCGAGTTTGTTGTCACTGATGCCTGTTTTGTTCTCTGAGAGGGTCTTAGGCACCTCTTCTCTGATCTTTTAGCTCTTTGAACATGCGCCACACTTACAAACAGAACTTCAGTGATGTACATTCATACTATATTGGTCCTGACAGGATTATATTCGCTGTTATTGTTGACCATTAACAATAGATCTGTGCTGTTCACATGCAGAGTTATTAAGTATGAAATAAAGGTTTGTAAACTCGTACCCAAATCAGTGAGTGTAGAAATCCATGGGCAGAGGAAAACACAATTTCACACTTCCACAAGCACACATACTGCAAAAATGCTATTGCACTGTTATACACACTCATAATAGACACAAACACACAGGAAAACAAAGCTTTTCTCTCTCTCTCTCTGTCTCTCTCTCTCTCTCTCTCACACACACACACACACACACACACACACACACACACACACACACACACACACTCTCAATGTCTCTCTCAGCTGGCCTAAACCAGGCTAGAGGATGACTCTTTTCACGACGCTGCATGTAATCTCCTGCCTCAGAGTTCACTCACCCATCTGAAATACAAAGCAATTACTCAGCAACCCCATCATTTCCTCTGACCCCTCTGCCCAGCCCCCCTCCCTGCACTCATCTCATGAGTGGATGTCTGCGTGCTATTGTTCTTAGATTACAGGCACGTAAGCGAAGCTGTTGCCTTCATGGAGAGGTGCTTTTTCATTTAAATGTGATAAGCAGAAACATGCACACAACCGTTCGTTCCAAGACCCGCTCTCAGCTTAGACTAATAGGAAGGGTATTGAAAAAATAGGCGTGGCAACAGCAGAGAAGCACTTCCTACAGTCCGATCTGCCAAATCTGATTTTGGCTGATTTGAGTTTTCACTCTAAGAAATACAAATGAGAGCAAACATGAGTTGTGTAGTTTTTCTTGAAGGGAATTTTTATTTCGTGCCTATAATAAAACACAGACTAATTGAGTATTTGTAAATAAAAACTGAATGACAGCATGACGCTCTTTATCTTACATGTTTCCCACCTCTGTGTGGGGGGGTGTTGGGGGTGGAGCTTCTTACAGACACGTGTCAGACACAGGTGGCTGTCTGCTTCATCCCTTCATCCTCCGTGAGTCACAAACTGCTTTGTTTGTACAGTTGGGGCCTTTTGGAGCATTTTAATGAAATGATCTGAAATATTCTGGTGTTGCTGTGTGGAACAGTCCACACACGAGCGTCAGCTTTTGTGAGTGAAATTATGGTATTTCTTTAGTCTGTATGCAGCAGTAGATAACATGCAGAACTTTATGTTTTTGTGGTATTGTGTTATCTGCTCCAACATGTAAGCAACAGATCCATGATTGGACTTGTTAACTATGCCAGGTAATTCTTTCACTTGTCCTCTCAGTGTGGTCACCTGCCAACCAACAAACCAGCCCTGCAGTTGGTTTGTTGGTTAAAACAGGATGATTCTGATTGGCAGAGGTATGAGGAGAGGAGACAGACGACACACTAGCTAATTATCAGCCACTGTGTGAGAATCACAGCCTTCAAATACGTCACTTTGTTCCACAGAAGAAATATTATTTCTCAGATTAATATGCTGTGCTTGCACAGCTGCTCTATATGGGCAAAAGTATTGGGGCAAATCTTTCCCTCTTAGATATTCCATGATCAACTGTGAGTGCTATTATTCCAAAGGGAAACCATTCACGACCCACAGATTGTTGACGCTGAGTGCTGAGTTTAAAGACCTCCAAACCTCCTCTGACAATAACATGAGCACATCAGTTGTGATCTTAGAGCATCATGGGATGGATTTGCATGAACGAGGAGCTCCTGTAGGTGTAAAGTGTCGGTGCCCAAGCATTTTTTTCCACATAGTTTACTAAGTGGAACAATCCTGTTGCCATGTGCGGTGCAGCAGTTGCAGTTATGAAGGCGACAGCTCATGAACCACTCACAGTCAGTCAGCCAAAAACCAGCCGATTCTGTTCAGAGGCCACTCTATCGGAGTAATAGTTAAGATTAATATCCAGGTATGTAACATGCAGCAAGTCTTATTTCTCCCCTTACAACTGTGGCAAAGTTAACTTATTGTTGTTTTTCTTACATAAGAGAAAGAAATTCAGTTTCTCTGACTAAACTCATATATTAAAGAACACAAATGGTTATGTAATAACTCCTATATTGTTTTAAAAGGCAAATGAGCGGAAAAAAAATGAAACGAGGAAGCAAGGAAACAGAAGTATGATGAAACAGATTTACAAGGATACAGACAACAGTTTGAGGGCTTTGTGTTTTTATTTTTACTAAATTTACAAAGAAGTGCGGTTTGGGTTAAATGGTTCTTTAACATAAGATGCGAGAAATGACCAAGAAAAGACAAAATAATCACACATGTACTGGTAACGACAACAGAGAGTCCCAAAATGACCACAAAGAGACAAAAAGCAACCATAAAGAGACACACAAAGACACCCTGGATGGTGAAAGTGGCACAAAAGCACACATAGACACAACATAAATGAATAAGAAAGAAAAAAATAAAGAAACAAAAGCAAACTGAAAAAGTTGGAAATATGATTTTCTGTAATGGGTTTAGATTCTACGAGGCAAAAGGGAGTATTTCTATAATAACACAAAATACATAAAAATATGCAATAACACAAAAAAGGAGAGTGCAGGTTGAGTCTGGTAGACAGTGAGATTAGACGCTGCTGCTCGGGCCGGTGCTTGCATCATCACGTTCAGGATTTGGAGGGATGAAAAGATGCAGATTATTGACAAGTGTATAACGGCGTCCATACTCTGACACATGGATATGAAAATCTGTGAAGTGCTCCTTTGAACACTAAAATAAATCAGCACAGATCCTCCCACACATGCTTGCAGCAGCGCACACAAACAAATAAAAACACCACCCGCTGATGCACGGCGTACGTGGGACTCAATCAGAGCTGCTGCCGTCCATGCGATCGGTGAGTTGTGGCTGGATTTCACAGCAGAGGGTTTCAGAAACACGGGGATGGGGGGAACATCTGTGCCGCTGAACCGTCTGGTTGCGGGATTCGAGAATATAGGTCAGCACTGCAATTTATTTCTGTTTCCTCTGCCGCGCTCTCGCACACACTTCCCATCTTTCCTTGTCTCTTTCCTCTCTGTTAACTCAGCACACTGAATTCTCAGAGGAGGTTTGTAAGGACACACACAGACACACACAAATGCACACACACACACCTACACACACAAACACACACAGACACTCTGAATACATGCAAGGACAGAATGAGATGACGGGGAATGAAGGAGAGTCTGCGAGGTTGGGAGATGGGATTTTTGTTGCTGTGACAACTACAATGCTGCCTATCGCTGTTGGTTGAATAAGCTCACTATGCACACGCACACGTGTGCATGTACACACAAACATGTGCACACATACAGCGTCACCTTTAGGAAAAGTTATCTCAATCTGACTATTCCTGAATTACTTTTGAAACAACCACAGTCACACAAACACACACACACACACACACACACACACACACACACACACACACACACACACACACACACACACACACACACACACACACACACAGAA
>NW_024582906.1:179876-220723 GCF_018398535.1 Haplochromis burtoni
ACACACACACACACACACACACACACACACACACACACACACACACACACACACACACACACACACACACACACACACACACACAGAATGCTACTTATCATGGCAGAATTACCCAAAGGGTCTAATGGGCAGAGGCCCGTTAGACACGTATAAAGGAACTAATAATATTCTTTTGTTGACCATAAAATAATCACAGTGAATAAAAAAAGACCACAAAAGGACTTAAAATGGTTACAAACAGACAAGATGACTACAGTTAGACCAGAATCAACCTTTGTTGTTACAGCACTTTGTGCACAACACAGCCATAAAAACAGAGAAAGAATCAGATATACAACTGTAGCACAAAACAAAAACTGCACCATTATTTAGCTTATTGTTCCTGACTAACACGGCCATCTTGTAACCTGACTCGGCTGCGATAGCTGGCACTGGGAGTGTGTAATTATGTAGAATGACAGCAAAAGGTGCTGTCAACACGTACAGTGCCAAAGCTTCGGGTCCATCCTCTAGTTTGTAGCTGAGTCCTGACTCTGAATGTTTAGAAGCATACCGGGCTTCATTCCTCCATGCACTCTGCATGGACATCTTTACTTTTCTGTACTGAATTCTTGGCCGAAGAATTATAAAAATACTAATACATGCATAACTAAATAAAAATTTGATACATTACCAAAAAATAATTTACTGTTAGGTGAGATGAAGTGGTGGAGAAAGGTTTTTAGAACTATTACTTTAGCAATAAAACGGGATGAAAACACCTTACTACACATAAAGCTGTTGTGTTGGCAAGTTCTAGATAATGTATAAAAAATTAAAGTATTTATTCTGGAGAAAAATGTTCCCCAGCAGTGGTAAATGAGCTTGAGCTCATTTTAAACACGTCATACTCTATTTAATCTACAGCAATTCATCTTATTCTATAAAGGATATAAAAAGAAGCTGCTAATGAGCTCAGAAACAAATGCTGAGGTCTTGATTTTTGAAAAATTATTTTAAAATATTTTAATAAAAAAAGAAAATCACTGCTTGTTAACTGTCAGATAAAAGCATTAATGAAAAATGAAGATGTGTTGGGAAAACTGCTTGTTAAACTTAGATTTATCCTATATGCTAATCTGACAGTGATGACTAAGGCTGCACATGTTCCACTCGCCTGTTTTATTAGACTGGATTTGACCTCTTCTCTCCATCATCAAGGCTAAAATACAGAAGACATCCAATTGCTAATGCTAGCTCTGCTGGGACATGAAGCAGAAAGCAGAGCTGGTGACAGCTCGGTCCCCTGTCAGTCACTCATCAAAGATTGGAGGTTTATCCAGAATGCACATGTGGCCTCTCAGCTCCATGAAATGGAGACGCGCTACAGTTGCCAACAGGATCCACGGCAAGCGGAGCTTCCAGCGACAATAGCCAATTACAGCCACAAGATGGGAGTAATGTAATCGATGCAAACAGAAGCTTTATGACAGGACGCTATGCGAGATTAAAGGACTAGAGAAGTTGGTGTATTTTAATTGATGTCTATTTTTTGATTTCGCTGGTCAAGCACTGCTTGCCTTGCTTTCCCTGACAGAATGCCACTGACTGAATGTAATTCAGATTTTACAGAAAAAAAGTTTGTTGCCTACAGAGTGTTATGTGTGCGTTTGTTGTTTGTCATGATAATAATGGTCACGTCAGCTGTCAGACACAACTTATTTGCAACAAAGCAGCTCGTTTCCAGCTCAGTTCTGCTCACTTTCTGACGCTCCTGTATCAATAAATATCGACTCTCTGTCCTCTATATGCTCTTCTGGAGAGAAGCACACGCTGGAAATCTGTGCTGACTCTGTCCCATGTTTGTCACATTACAATTACACAAGCAGCACCTGTCTTGTTAGTAGATTATGTGCTCCCTTAATCAGTCTGCCTGTTTGCAACCTGCTAATTTGCGCTGCTCTTGGTACATTGTGATGGTCATTACTGAAACAAACTGCCTGCCTCTGTGTTCATAAAGTGGCGCTTTGTTAGTGGATCACATGCAAATATTCCACTATCATTGCTACAGTTTTTGATTGCAGCATCCTTTTAATTTGCTCGCTTAGTCATTCTCACACTGAGTAACCACAAAAAGAGAGACAAAACAAAGCTGCTGCTTTCACTGTGTTTGTTGCCCCTATAGAGGAAGAAGTACAAGGCCTGTAACGTGTCTGCGCACGGGCTTGGTGTTCCTATTATACATGCATTTGTTTTAAAAAAACAAAACAAATGAGCATAATGTAAGAAAAAGAGACAGAGCTAGAAAATAAGTGAGGAAGACACTCTGTTCTGTCCGCAAGCATTCATAACACCGTTTAAAAAGGTCATCAAAGGTTGGATCAGCCGTGCGGCTGCATGTCAACACCTTATGCACTGTAATTGCAAAGGCCTGGGCAATTATGAGCAGCGAGGGTTCAGCAGTCACCGTGGCAGTCAGTGGGCACGGCGACCGTTGCTATGGACAGCGCCTTAATGTCGTCACAGCAGAGCAAAGAGACTTTCTAAAGATAAATCTGTGACTTGGGCAGCGAGTGGAGCAAGGAAAGGCAACTGCTTACAGGCAACGAGAGCGAGATATGAACACTTAACTCAGTCATATAAAGGCACGCTTGGATGTAGTGGCTTGCTTCTGTTATGTTTTTCACAAGAACCTTGCTGCAGCGATCGTACTTCTATCCTTTTCATACATTCATCAATAGAAATCTTACAGAACTTGAATATCTTTAAATGGATATTAGTTGCTATGTGCAAACATTTTCCTGTTGTGATAAATCACAGTGTGCTTCAGAACGGGCTTGCTTTCTCACGTATAAATCCCTCCCCTATTAGCATCAAGTGTCTCTTGAGTCAGAGCCGCCTTCTGCCCCCATAAATGGGGACAACGCAAATCCTCAGTTTGAGGCTTCGTCCTCTATCTTTTATGTACAGTCTCTGGCCCAGTGTTTGTCAAACATGCAAAATATTTTCTGGTTCTAGCTTTTCAAAATGCAAATGATCAAAGTTGCTGATTTACTGATTAGTTGAGTGACAGAAAATGAACAACTGTTGTGTAACTGAAGATCTTTGAGTTTCAAACTGCAATCAGATAAGAAAACGTTAAAACAGAAGGACATTGAGGTCGTCGTTTTCACTGGAATCTGACATTTTATAGACTGAACATTCGTCTAGCTCACAGTTTAATCAATAAATTATGATAGACAAAATCATGGTTCACTTTAAACTGCACTGACAAAACAAACAAACGTGTCGTTTGCTGTGTGACATCGTTTTCATGTCAGCAGAGAGGCTTTTTGATGTTTCAACATTATTGCGATGTTACATGTTGTGTTAGTAAGTTTCAACTGTACTCTGAGACCTTAAACTTGTTGCTGTACTACTTTCACAACCGACAGATATTATCAGTGTTTTCTTTCTCTGGTTGCTGTGTATGAAATGGGTTATTATTACAAGAATTTGGTACAAATTCAAGTTAATGCATCCAGTGGATTGCAATGGAAAACCTTTTTGAATATACGAACAGATCGTCTGCTCAGTTTCATATCGATAGTCTATCCAGTGCAAAAACTCCACTACCAGTGGCATTAAATATTTGAATAACTAGTGACGTTTATGAACTTCAAGCTAAAAAGCAGAAAGTAGCATTAATAACAGTCACTGGAGAATATTATTCAACCTTAAACTAGTTAAAGAGGATCAGACTGATGTGGTGTAGCACCTCAAATAAACAATGAGGCAGACAATGTAACACTCACCAGCCAGAGCGAGTTATTTAGCCCGTGTATTTTAAATGGCACTGGTTCATTTTAAATCTGATCTGACAAACTATATATAGACAAGACAAAGACACGTGTCAAATGGTGTAAACCATTTTAAGACACCAGCAGAACAGGAGCGATAGTTCTGTAATAGGAGTGCGTAGACAGCAAAATTGCAGTTTCTGTATGTTTCTGTGCAGGTACATACTTGCACATATCTGATGAATCACGATGTGATGCACACTGTTTTTACACAGAGTCCAACAAAGAAAATGTTTCCAAGCTTTTAGCGGTTTTTACCAGATGGGGGAAAGAAGCTCAAACGTGATTATTGCACAGAGTCATTTCTTTCTAGCTGGAGCTGAAAATCAAATTAAATTTCTCAGTTAGCCGTCTATGGCATGAATTCTGAGGGGATTTTTGGAGAAGAAAAATATTTCCACTATCATTGCTGCAGGTCTTGATTGTGACATAATTTGAAATGACCTATAACTGACTTTGGATCTTCTAACAGTTACTCAAACCTGATTCTGGGCTCCGCTCTTACTCACTGTTATTCTTTTCAAGTTCACTGAAGAATGAGTTTAACTATCCAGTCACATCTGTCCTCCAATCAAAGGTTCTTGTGCCCATTTTCTGTAAGTTAGTACAAGTTTATGTTCGTGCATGGTTTGCCTACTTATCCTGCCACTCCACGCTGTCACAGTGTTTAAACAGAGATTCTCCTGTAGATCCCAATACCTGCTGCAACCAGAGATGGGCAGTAATCTGATTACTTTTTTCAAGTAACGAGTAAAGTAAGGGATTACTATTGCAAAAAAGGTAATTAGATTACCGTTACTTTCCCGTAAGCACGCTGCGTTACTGCGTTACTAAAACCGTGATTTTTTTGCGACAGTGTCTCATGACAATGATGTAAGCGAGTGAAACGTTTGTGGCAACAGCTGTGTGCAGATCAACAATGGATCATGTATCGAGTGCGGCAGCGAGTATGAGCGTGCAGCGTTTAAAGCGTGGAAGTACTGACCTTATTTTGAGTTTGATTCCGTAAAAAGTGACAAAAACATTAGCGTCCGCTGCTCACTGCGTGGGAAGAAAACTTCTTTTACACCGAAAAAAAAAAACTTCCGAGCAAGTACCGACAGTACGCTGCCACGGGAATGTGAAAACCACAGATCCTTCCACTGACCGCTACGACACACCTGCACCAGGGCAAACCTCCGCCTGCCCCACTCCTGCTATACAGGTGAAAATAGAGCAACAGGACCGCTGAGACTTTGATTTTATTTATTTTCTGCTGTGTTTTACTTGCATCTATTTGAAAGAGTGAGTATAAACACAAAAAATATTTTATTTTATATGCAGGAATGTGCAGAAAATAGGTTTAAATGTTAAACAAATTTCTTCCAGTCAGAGAATGTTGCATATAATTTAATGTTTGCTTCATGCGTTAAGTTAAAAGATTAAAACTAATAAAACAATTTTCAAAAAGAGACTTTTTCATTTGATTACATTTTGTATGATGGATTATGCAGAAAAAATAGAATTGGGCTGAAAGATCTATCGCTTTATCACCTATTCAGGCTGTAAATTATGTTTTAAAACAGAAACTAAGTAACTAATTACTTTTGAAAATAAGTAATGAGTAAAGTAACAGGATTACCTTTTTTGGGGAAGTAATCAGTAATTAGTTACTGATTACTTTTTTCAAGTAACTTGAACAACACTGGCTGCAACACACCTGAACCAACCGAACTGAGTATTTTGACCATATGTGAAGTGATTATAAAGTTAAACAATTACAAAAAAGACCAAAATATATTTTATTCCAGGCTCCAAACTGGATTTTAATGCCATTCATGTGGACATTTTAACCCTGGAGTCTATGAGGTTTGGATCTTTTGGAACTGGCCTCTAGTGGCCATTATGGGAACTGCTGGATCTGGCACTTCAGCGCTTTGAAATTCATAATCCTTATTTACTGGATGTGTAAGAAATGCAACATAATGAGAGGGAATGTAACGGGCATTTTTAAAAATTAATTTTTTGTTACCTTTAAAGTAATCTACAGATAAACTGACAGATTTAAAAAAGGAGGACGTTGGAGCCCTCACTGATGCGTCGCTCATCTTACAGCTCATCTACATTTAATCGGTGTTGGGGGAGGAGCACGGTGTGAAGCTGCTCTGCGAAGGCTGTTCAGAGCCAGTTATGTTCACTGTGTTGTTTACTGTTCCCGTTCAGGCCCACTGTGGTCCCCGGAGAGGAGGGCTCGGAGGGGTTGATTGAGCATTCAGGGACTCTCGTTGTTGCAAACATCCTAATTTAACCCCCGGTGACGCTGGATTGCACAGACCCAAAGCGCAGTCCGTGCTGTCTTCAAGCTGCGGCCCGTCCTTTGTTTTTCCACGGTATAATTATCCTTTTCTCTGTCTTCACCTCCATCTGAGGTTACATTACCTCCCCGTGTAACAAACAAAACACGTTTCTCGCTTTTCTCGCATTTCTCCTCACACCCCCAACATCCATCCTCTCCTCTGTCTCTCCATCTCTCTATTTTCTCTTGTTCTGTCCTGTTCCCATGGAAACTGCTGGTCTTTCCGGTAAGGTAAGGAGAGTTTGTTGGCGAGAGTTGCGTTAGTTGTAAGTTGTGATGTAATCAAGCTAACAGTTTCCAGGGCTGCCGTTTATGGTCACGACAGTGGTAGGCTGCTGACGATCGGGCCTCCTCCTGTCTGACTGTGAGGCTCAGTGCGGTACAGATCCTCCTTTCTGATTCCCATTACGTCTCCTTTTGTGTGTTCTTTTTGTGGAACCTTCATAAATTAGACAGAAACAAAAGCAGAGTTGGTGAGGTTTCATTTTTTAGTATTAGGTGGAATTCCCTCGTTCAACACTTTCTATTAGTTATAAACTTTGAGGGGGGAAAACCACAAGCGAGCTTAACCTCTCTTCCATTGTCCTGTTCTTCACTCACACTGGGTTTTTCATTTTCCTACAGGTACATCTGTGCTGCAACGCTGTCTCTTTCTCATTTCCCCTCTTAGTGGTTACCTGTGCATCTTATATGCTTTCAGGCCTGTTCCTCCACTGTCCTCTGTCACATTGGCGTATGGTATATGTAACAAATCTAGGAGCTTCTTTGACAAATTCAAGACTTGGATATATCCTTAGCCAGGTAGCCTAAAATTGGTCTTTTGACTCTACCTTAATAATGTTAGTGTTACCTGTCAGAAGGTCTTGAGGATTAATGTTAACCTAATTAAGTTAGGCATTTGCTTTAGTCCTTTGTGTGTCTTTTTTCTTATCATTTGCCTTTTTTGCTTGTCTGGCCTCAAGTTCACATCTTGTCTCTGTATGCTACCCACAGTTCCAGAAACCACATAGAGCGTGTAGACTTGCAGAGACAGGAAAAGAGGTGTTTTCCAGGTTGGATGTCCGTGTAGGTCCATTCCTGTAGCACGTCTGACCAGCTGATCTGCATCAGTACAAACATTTGAATTTTATTAGATCCCTGTAATGTTTTACTTGCAGCCCTGCACTGAAATTTAAGGTCTGGCAGATAAAGTGAGCACAGTTACTGTAGACTTTGGAGTAAAATTAGAAAGCCATGATACAGAAACAAAAGTCTATTAAGGACTGAGCATGAAAGGTCTTACTGAAGCTTTGATATGATACAGCAGTTTGCTTTAATCAGTTTCCATTTTTCATTCCTTTTTTTAAGCTCCTACCATCCTCAAAAAGACAGGAAGTGAAGCTGGGAGTGACCAGGATGGAAAAGATTAGAAATGAGTACTACTACTAGTACTACTACTAGTACTTCTACTACTAGAAACCTTATTATTTCATCCCAAATCTATCCCTATAGACCAGGGGTAGGCAACTCCAGGCCTCGAGGGCCGGTGTCCCTGGAGGTTTTAGATGTGTCCTTGAACCAACACAGCTGATTTAAATGGCTAAATTAGCTCCTCAACATGTCCTGCAGTTCTCCAGAGGCCTGGTAACGAACTAATCATGTGATTCAGGTTTGTTGACCCAAGGTGAGATCTAAAACCTGCAGGAATTGCCCACCCCTGCTATAGACTCTAACAACGCAAATACAGCTGCAAGCACCAATTAAGGTGCGGAGCAGTTCAAATGATGCAAGATTTGTGCAACCAAAGAAACACGTGGCTGTCTAAATGTTCTTTGATGAAATTTCGCTTGATGAAATTTTAAAGAAGTCTGAATACAATTTGACACCCATGAATGATTTTTAACCGTCTGTTTTTAGGGATATGAACCCTATCTATTTAAACCGAGTGTAGGAATCATATCTTTGAGGAAAAAGCTCATTTTAAAAAGCTTAACAGTTCATTCTTGCATCTTAAAACTTTGCAATTAAAACTGAATAATAAAAATATCATTTAAATATGCAAAAACTTGTAATGGTCACTCGTGCCTTCCTGTGTCCTGGTTAGATTACTATAAATCACAGTATTGATATCGTAGTCAGTACTCACTGTCCAAACAAGAACTTGTGCAGAATCCACCAAGCAGCAAATCTCACCACTTGGCAACAATATTGAAATACTTCCAGGTACATTTTTGAGCAGTCAGTTTGAAATATTGTCTAAATTAAGCTTAATTTCAGCGGTCACTTGGACCAAAAAGAATCGCCTGTCAAATCTGATTTAAAAATTGCCTAAAATATATGAACTTTTCTGAAAAATCAGATTTCAAAAAGCTTTTCCTTTTGTTTGCTTCTCGAAGTTCTACATCTACAGCAGTCTTTGCTGTTGAAGACTTTTTCCCACAACCTTTAATGCAGGACTCTTTGAATGACTTCTGCTAAATCTGATAAAATATTTCCAAAATACAAACTACTATTTCATTAGCTGGACAAGCTTACACTATGTGGTCAACTCTGTTCAGTTTGGAAAAACAAAAAGTATACCTACCCCAACCTGGGGACCAGAATTGAAGATTAAAAGGTGGTACACCTGAAGGACATGCATTTCACTCATTTGGTGCTTTGGTTTGTAAGGGAACAGGCTCCAAATACTACAGGAAATTGGTTCTCATTCTTTCCACCTGTATAACTGAATCAATTTCAAGCCTTCATCTTTGGGACAGTATTGGAGGACGTGGATTTTCAGTTGGTTAAAATGACTTTTTTTGTCTGCGATCCTCCCAAGCACCAAAGCATTACTGTAGGCAGTGAAATGTAAAAGTTCAGCCGAAGGCTCGTTGTGTTTGGTGGACACTTTGGGATACCAGGAAAAAACTGTCCAGCCAACATTGTGCCAGAGTGTGATGGGAAACAAAATGTGTGATAAAGAGCCTTCAGTGATCTGTCATACTGGGGGGAAACATTTTATATAATCTAGATTTAAAACACTGCAGCTGGTGACCAGCTTCGATCTGAACTGGGTGTCTAGTATTGATGGATTTCTGGTGATGCTCTCGGCCCACATTGTTACAGACAGGCCGGTCCCCAAGTCGTATTGCTCTATACTTTATCTATTGGAGATTAGAAACTAGGTCTGAGGTACAAAGATACAAATAAGTGCCTCCTGCCAGCGTCACAAGTCAGAGATATCTTAGATGAAGCCATCACAATGATAAAGACACAACAAGGCTGAGACTTACCTGAGACTTTGGGTAACTTTTGCCACATAACAGATACTAATCCTGTACAACACATTGACTAATATTTAAATTGAAGCACAAACAAAGCCCTTCTAGACTTGCTTACTTAATGGAAACCATTAACAGGTCACGAAAGGCGGGGAAACCAGTCTTTTGTAAAAGATTCCAAAGGATGCATTACGATGTCAAAAATGCTGTGATCACAATGTATGATCTGTAGAAAGGGAAGAAATGGGAGTTGGGAAGGTCACATTCATGCCAGAGCAGAGTTAAATAGTAACTGACAGAAGTTTCAAAGGGCTTATTTCTGACTCGGTATCTTATTATGAAACGAAATCCTCTGTTCCATCATCTACAAGAAGGCGGGAGGGTCATCAGCTTCCACTCGGGGAGAATAAGGACAAAATTGCCTCACTTTTATTTAAAGAGCCATTCTTACTAAACCACAATGTTATATATCATGTCTTTTTTAAAGAACAAGTTAAAGTGCACATTCCTAAGAGTGTATCATCTTTGATATCTATTGATGAATACAGAATAGGTAAAGCTGTATTCTCCTGTTGTGCACCTGATGGGTGGAAGAGGCTTCAGAGCTCAGTTTATCTTCTCTTAGGAGAAGATTTATATACTGAAAAGGTTTAACATCAAAACTGTAATGGTAGAAAGAGTGTATGAGACTTTCAAAGGTAATGTTTTGAGTTTAAACTTCGGAAAAGTGAACCTAAATCCTCGGTTGCTTCTCTTTCTTCGAAGAAATTAGAAGTCTGGTAGATATGCAGAGGTTAAGATTGCACTGGCAGACCTGTATGTATGTATTTATGTGCATGTGGCTACACAGTTGGGAATTAATGTTACAACATTAAATGGACTGGTTCTTGTATGGTGCTTTTCTGCTCTACCTGCGCACTCAAAGCATTTTATACCCGACCTCCTGAGCCACAGCCACCATGCTCAACCGGTGATGTAAAGATTAGAGGAACAGAAAAGTCGCATGTAATGTCATAAATGTGGAATTATATTTTTATGAGCTACAAGTGTGTCATTACTGAAGATAAAGAGTCCAGGTTCTGCTCATCTCCCCTCCACGTTCTTCCTTGTAGCTGGTTCCTCTGCAGCGTGACAAGCAGTATGACTGGAGTTGCTCTCAGACTTTCCATCTGTAGTATTAATGGTGTCTTCTCTCTCCTTCTCTCTGATCTGTCTGCCTGACACCGCCTGCCTGGAGTGCCACTGTGTGTTAAATCTCCACCTTCAGTCTGCGATGCCACAGAGCTAAACCCCTAGAGTGGCTTTGTTGTGCTTCTGCAGTGGAATCTCTGCCTTCAGCCTGTCTGCCGTAGCTAAATCTCAGCATGGCTGTGTGTGTGTGTGTGTGTGTGTGTGTGTGTGTGTGTGTGTGTGTGTGTGTGTGTGCATCTGCAGCTGAATCGGTTTCCAACTTCTGCCACGGAGCTGAAAAGCTCCAGTGTCCTCGCTTCCAGAATTAGAACAGAAATTAGCAGAAACATCTTGAACTTGTGGAGCCGGTCATGTGCACAGCTTACCGTTGACCTTACAGGCTCGCTACTGTGTGTTTGCTCTGTGAGATTTTTGCACTTTAAAAGAAACATTTTGTCATTTTTAGTAAAATGTCTTGGTTTTTATGTAGCTTATTTAGTGGACCACCTCTTGAGAATTCAGTTCTTGAAATAATAAAGTATCTATTTTTTTAAATCACTTTTGTATTACATCGGATTCATCAACTTTTCTCTAAATGCAGTTTTTCCTTTTTACCTGCTTCACCCATAGCCACTGTTTCATGCTCCACCACCTCCACTAAAGCTGATTTTTATACCATTACCTGTGAGTGTGACTTGTGGATGGTGACCTTTTGGTTTCTGCGGTGTCGCTGAAATTGCTGTGTCACTGTGTCTAAGTCTGCCGCCCAAGCCTAAACATCTCTTATCATCGGTTTTATTATCTTAATGTACCATCTCCAGCAGCGCTAAAACATTTTCTCCTGCATTGAGGGACCTCTACGGGTCCTTGATGTCCATCAGGAAGATCCTCTGAAAAATCTGTTTCTTTTAAATAATTATATGTAATTAAACTTTAGTGCAAACTTGACTTCTATTGTTTGGCTCCATTTGATTTCAGAGGACAGGAAACTACAAACTAGATTATGTATTCTGAGCTACAGGAAGGAAAGATTTTGGTTTGCTGTCTTTGACCAAATGAGATGGTGCATGTATGACGTCAGTATGAAAAAGATACCTGATATCCTGATAGTGAATACTAATTAAAACAATTAACATTTGACTATAAATTAAAGTGGTTTGCTTTGGAATCCCCACGCAACATTAAGTACAGCATTCCTGATATATTCTTTTGTACACTGGTGGACACAGTGGCCGGACGAATGGAAGGGCCTGGAGTCTGGAGACTGAAACATTTTTAAGCCAACCCTGGTCGCAAGTGACAGTGACACAAACTTTAAAGACACAAAAGCAGCAAAATAAGAAATGAAAACAATAACAGAGATAAAAAGGGCACGAAAAAGACAACAAATGATAACAAAGACACAAAAAAGATGTAAAACAACAGCCTGAAAAAATTTAAATACCAAGACAAGTAGAAGAGCATCAAACAAATGAAGTACAGCAGCAGGACTGCATTACACATAAGCATAAATGAGATTTTTTTTTCATATTATAAACAGCAAATATAATGATATAAATCAAATCCATTTGTTTTGTCAAGCTTAAAGATTCCTTTGAGGTTTCTAAGATGTGAAAATGTCATAAAGGTCCTCGTTAGTTTTAGTTTAAATATTATTTCTTTTCTATCAGAAGCTGAAAATGGCAAACGTACTGCAACACACTGAAGAACTGTATTTGAAATAAGAAACATAGCTATAGATAATAAACTCAGTTCTTAATTCTGACCAGGTAGAAGCTTCAGGTGTTCCAGAAGAACAAAAAGCAAAGTTGGGCAGTTTCATATAAATATTAATCGTCAAAAAATACTCCATCATTTCATTTGTATGGAACTGGTTTCAATTTTGGAATATATATAATATAATAAGTGTGTAAATAGAAAAAGAAGAAGCTTTCCAATTAAACGAAGAAGAATATAAACAAAAGTTTTAGCTGTGTTCTTCTTGTGCTCCAAAGAAAAAAGAAAGGCACAGGAAAGCCCCGTTAGTGCAGTGAAGTGGATGGTGAGGCTCATATATGATGTGCGACTTGACCACAAATCCAATGTGTGCAGCTCCTTTCCAGCTGTCGCTCTACACTTGTGTACTCTTCTTTTTCTGTTGTCAGGTATGGTGCTCGAGAAAAGTCATGCTTTGTGCGCGCTCTAAAGGCTGCCACTGCCTTTGATGCTAATAACTGCTAGTGGTATTAGTGCCCTCGTCTTTTCAGCTTTGTGTTTGTTGGATGTCTTCTTTGGTAATTTGCTCGAGTTTTTGCTAAAATTTTCTGTCTTTAATCTTTTTCTCCCCCCAATGTTTCACTGAAGTCGCCCAAACATTAGCACAGTGGCTCCTACACTATTCCAGCCACGTGGCTGGTTTGGCGTGACATTGTTCTCATCGCCATTGGGGGACTTCAGAAACGTTGGCACGATCAGCTAAAAAAAACCTTTATTGGCGAAAAGCATTTACGTCAGCATTATCTTTTAATGACCACTGGCTGCACTGATTGTTTACACTTGGAATACTTGCCTGAAATTTGCATCCTCATGGCTCGGAGAGAAATTACACACAAGCTACTGTTGAAAAATGTATGAATGGCCCAGCTGTCGTTACCGTGCGGATCAGGTGGTGGTTTGAGGAAACAGCCTGTTAGACGAGCTTGGGCTGATGGTCACTTGGCAGCTCGGCAGCAGCTTTATTAAAAGGAGAACTCTGATGCATCTGTCCCATTTTCTTTGCTTTCTGCTTCTTTTCACTTTATGCCTTCACTTTGATCCAACGTTTTTGTAATTCCTAACTCAACTGAGCACTCTTCCCCCTCTCACCATCCATCAATCCCATAATTCAGAGTCAATCTCTGTTCAGGCTTAGTTTTTTGCTTTGCTTTTTCCTCCCTATATGTCCCTTGCAACCTCTCTTTTTCATCAATTCCCACTTTCTGTCTCGCCTTCCTCTTTTCTCTGCTTTATAGTCCCCTCTATCTCTCTCTGTCCTCCCATCCTCCTTCTCACTTCTGCATCATAAAGTAGATGGCTGGATGATTCATGTCTGCCCCCGGACTGTTGTGATCCTTATTTTACTGCACAGTTAAACAGGACTCCCCCTTTCCTCCTCCGTTGTGTGTCTGTCCTCTGCAGCTACCGACACTTATCAACCAAAGCGTCATAGCGTTAACACAGATAACAGCCAGGACTGGAAACAATAACCGTGTCTTCATCTGCTGGGTAATTATTGTTCTGCAGATATTTTATGCGAGGACTGAATACAGTCTGGATTTTACAGTGCTATTGATTGGATATGGGAGAGTTGTTTGTGCGACCATTAAGCTCCCAGGCACCAGTCTGATTTAGACTGGCTCCTCTCCATGACTCTGGGCGCACAGTCCAGCTGTCTTTTTCTCTGCACTATTCATCATTATGAGAGGGACATCCATGTTTTAATCAGTTTGTCTGCTGCGGTATTACTACATATCGCTGTAGTCGTTCATTGCTCACAGGCAAGCGAGGTTTTTCAATGATTGATGTTATACATAGAATCTGTCAGTGAGAGTCTGAATGATTGAGTCAGTGTGTTCGCCAACGGATGTCTTTCCAACTCATTTAAAGTGCAAGTGTTTGATGTGCGTTGCTGCAGGGTTTAAGTTCAACTTATGCTCTCTTTTAAAACTGCATTCTCCACAACATTTTCTCCGGGTCTGCACTTGATATCTCACAAATACATTTTTAATAAATCTTTCCTCTTTATTGCTCACTTTCACTCCCCCGCCATTGCCCCGGTAAGCAACAAAACAGAGCACAAGCTTCTAAGTGAGGTTTCAGTCATTATCTGCAATGACCCGAGCTAACCCTAACTGCTGGTGTGCAGAACATGTAGATACTGGTTATTTTTCTTTACAGCTTTTCTGTTAATGTTCTTCCAAGCAGGCGAAACTTCTATAACAAACCCAAACTCTAAACATAACCCTAAAAGGGTCAAAAGTGACCTGGTGAATGATAACAAAACCAAGTAGAGACTACAACGGAAATGTCAGGATAGCATTTCTACATCTTTCAGCTTGACTTCTGATCATATTGGAGCGTCGTACCCACGTAAACAATTGAAGGTCACCCATACCCCCAACCTGTTGCAGCAGATGGCTGTTTCTCCCTGAGCCTGGTTCTGCTGGAGGTTTCTTCCTGTTGAAAGGGAGTTTTTCCTTCCCACTGTCGCCAAATTGTTTTCTCATAGGGGGTTTTCTGATTGTTGGGGTTTTCTCTGTTTTCTTTGTATTACTGTAGAGTCTTTACCTTTCAATATAAAGTGCCTTGAGGCAACTGCTGTTGTGATTTGGCACCATATAAGAAAAATAGAATTTAAATGAAATTGAAAAAGCTGTAATATTAATAAAAACATAGCTGATTTATTGTCAGGACAAGAATTGACCTCATTCCTTTTAAATGTACAAAAACTTTATCAAACTCTATGAACAATGCATAAAGAGGACAAAACTCTGTGCTTGAGCCCACACTGTCTCTTACATGCTGTGTGCTGCTGTGGTTTGGAGACACTCATTCCCTTGGGAGGAAGGTTCACTGCAAATCAATACAAAGCTGCTCTGAGTGATCATCATTGTCCTAACATAAAACATTTCCATCCTGAAGGGAGTGTTTGAGCATATTTTGCTCAAATGGTGCCCGGTCCAAATTTTAAGAGATAATGTTTGTAGAAAGTATGAATCTTACCCTCAGCAAAACAAGCAAAGGAGGATGAGGACCACGGATCAACCAAACAGTGGGTTCTAGGATTCAAGCTTCTTTCCCCAACTAATATCAGCAAAACTGAAGTAATAGAACCCAAAGTGAAAACACAACTGTAAGTGATTAACTCGTAATTAATAAACAAAGCTGCAAAATCAACTGAGGATTAACGCTGGTGCTGATGGATGTGACGGAGAGAGAAAGAGGTCACCTCTTTTTTGTGTTTCTCAGTGCTAATAGGCACCATAATTTACAACATAAAGATTGTGTGTAAGTCTTGAAACCAGCAAATGAGACCTAAAGGGCATGGATCAGTTAACTGTTAGATAATTGCCCGCCTTTATTTTGAAAGTTCAGTCACTGCTAAGACACTGCTGAGTCTGAGAATCTCTGTGGGGCGACAGCTGTTGTTTGCTCTGTTATTTACTGTCATGAAGTATATTTAGTATGATTTATTCATCTATTTGAGAAAATGTGAGGGCATCTCCTTTTGCAAGCATGCTGCTGAAGCTACTGCTTTCATTGATTTTGGTCTGTTTTTATTATTTTAGCTTTCGTTTTATGATGTCAGGGGCCTGATTGGGATGATCTGCAGTTCTGGCCCCTAGTGTTTTGTGTTCGTGGCTGCCCGTGTGTCTGAAGCGTCATTTGCCATTGCTCATGTCTCTATTTGCTTAAATGTTTCTCCTGCAGCATGCAAAGTCTGAAGAGCATCTGGACTTTAAGATGTTTCACCTCTCATTCAAGAGGCTTCTTCACTTCTAAAACTAAATAGCACTGGTCCAAGTATAAACCCTAGAGCAGGTTGTCCCTTAAGAGGGTCGTTGATCCACTATTACTCATGTGCATCATCACATGAGCCAAGATGGTTTCCGGTGAAACCACTGTGAGCTCTTGCCTCATCCTATGATGTGACCTGATGTGAGTGTGGGTTAAACAGGAATCAACAACCCTCTAAAGGGACAACCTCCACTTGGTTTTAAATACCTTGGACTCTCCACCATTCGGTTTTAGAACTGAAGAAGCCTCTCGGGCGAGAGACTTAAGTCTAGTCTAGTTGCTTTCTTTCCAAGTTCCTTAGACTATCGTGAACTTACAGAGACATGACGCATGCCAGTACATTTGTTTTAACAAAATCCTTTAATGCACATGTCCTGGGGAAGTAGAAACATCTCAGAGGGAAGTACAAGATCTCATGCAAGTACCTTGCATGAGGTCAGATTTCTATTACTTTGTTGTTTATTGATCTCAAATTTGTGAGTATCCTCAGTGGGTGCGGTGACCTTGTGTACCTTTCTCCTGACACCACCTCTCCCTCCCTCCCTATAACTTCTGCCACCCTGTTGTCCTTTTATGTCTGGTAAATATCCTTATCTAAATATCCTGATGTCATCCACATGTTCGTAAGTTCAGCTGTGGGGGAAAACATGTCTTTCAGAACTAACATACAGTAAGACAAAAAAAGAACGAAAAACCCTGAATAAAGTCACCTGGACAGGTAAGCCATGCAAGTGCGCAAAGCACTTTGTGCAATTACGGTAGAAGTGAATAGGCACTATTGCTATTTTGTAATTTAAAACACAAATGATCAAGATAGTGAAAAAAGGATAAAATAGTTTTAAAGTTGACTTTTATTGGAATAATTAAATGACACATTATTACCTGCAAAGCTCTACTAATGAGACAGTTTGGGTCAGCCTGGCCTTGTGTGCAAAACTGAGGCCAAAAAGTGCCACAAGGCTTTGGCTTACACGTTCGGTATTGATTGTAGGGTACAGTAATTGAATGCAGCCTTACTGAGAGGTTTTATAAACTCAGAGCATCAATCACTATTACCATTCAGTAAACAGAGATTGTTAGAATCGCAGAGACTGTAGCACTAAACTGCAAGAGCATGGTTTCAAAAAGTGAATCCCCACTACCACCACAGTCTTACCTTCCAGCTTGCTACAAAATCAGCACACTGTTTCTGCACTGACACTGAATGTTGGCTGCAGTGAGACACAGAGTCTTCCAGGATGAGTATAATTCCTAGAGCTGGTGCCATCCTTCAGCTCCTGGCTGTTATTGGAGGAACTCATATGACTCTCTTTGTCATGGAACCCTAACCCCGTATTCTTGAGAGCAGTGAAAGTACTTAATTGGAAAAATAATAATATAGTTTTTGCTGTCAGTTAAGAGTGTTTTCTTCTGTCTCATTATTGCAAAAACTTGGGGAAAAAATGTTCTGACAGCAGAGCGTTAGGGTCATCAAAGATAATGACCGAGACATCAAAGAGGTTAACAAGTGAGTCAAATTCAAGTTCTGATTTGATGAAAACACAATAAAATCGATCCATCTATAATTGCCTGTGACACCAACCAAAGGAAGAACACCGAGCCTTAGGTAATTAAATGTTATCAAGGATGAGCTGTGAGCAGTGAGCCTGAGATTAATGGAGTATGTCCAGACAAGGTGATTCAAGACCCTGTTAAGGCTCACCCAAATTTATAGGCCTTTGATTCAATTTTTAATCAATTATATATGAGACATATATATTACAAACTGCATCTGCATCCCATTGAAACATCTGTAATATTATATCTGAAAGTCAGAATGAAGTTTCTTCATATTTGGTCAAAAAAGAAGGCAAACGCTGTGAACTGTAATGCACTCACATTTAAGTAGCACTTTTTTTTTACTGTCTATTTAAAGTGCCTTAGATTACAAGTCACATTATATCCATACATTCATTAAGCACATTATTCTATGCAGATCGCATCTGTGGCCAATTTAGAGACTCTAATTAAGTTTACATGCATGTCTGTGGACCCAGAAACATACTGAGAACATGCAAACTCCACACATTTTGACGCCTTAATATTTTGTGACCACAAATGTCTCGAGAAAAATGATATTGTGAACCTTGGTCATTTCAGCTGTTACATTTATTTATTTATTTTGAATGGTTCCTTTTCTTTGTACATGATTCTTTCATTTTCTTAAGCTGGGCTTTCTCCTGCTCTCCTGCCTTAGCAGCGCAGGCTTCTCTCTTGCAGCACTGTCACCACTTTTGCTGCTTCACCTGGAGATAAATGTGTTTCCTTATATAGAAACTTGGGGGTGTGACAGCATTCAGATGGTATATTGCACAAGCCTGCTGGTTCAGAATAGTTTACCAACATATGCACAGTGATACAAGCAATATCGGCTGGAGCGCACATTTCATAAATCTGTAACAACTGTAAATTTTGCAAATGCACTTGTTTTTGTTGTGCAGGATAAGAACGTTCCACGCACATGTAAGTAAATGAGAAGCAATGTTCAGCTGGTTGTCAGCTGAACAGATGATGCTGGTGAGACTGTCATCAATGAATTGTCCTTTTTCACTTCTTAGTCCTTTTTTAAAATTCGCTTTCTATATGATGTTGCTCACAAATAAAAGCCAGTGTTTGAAACAATTGCTTTTGTTTTTTCAATGGTCGTCTGCATTTTAACTGACTCAGCCTACTTCACACTTCTCATGCTGTCAAATTCTCGATTCATCAGCATCACAGGCAGAGGCAACTGGCTCTTAAGTACTTCCAGTGTCCGTGCACATATCTGTGATTATTGGTAAGAATCTTATTGGGAAAAAATGTTCAGGACGTTCTTTAAAACTATCGAAATTACATATTATAGACATTAGCATGCAACCCAGACCTGAGAATCATCACACACAATAATGCAATCACCAT
This sequence comes from Haplochromis burtoni, assembly GCF_018398535.1. Lineage (NCBI taxonomy): Eukaryota > Metazoa > Chordata > Actinopteri > Cichliformes > Cichlidae > Haplochromis > Haplochromis burtoni. Next base: position 198,914 of record NW_024582906.1, read on the forward strand.
TTTACACGGGTAGATTGGTGATTGCTGAGAGATGCACATAAAAAGTGAATTGCAATAATCAAGACGGGAGAAAATTAAAGTGTGTACAAAAAGTTTGAGATGATTGACTGACAGTAAACGTTTGACTTTTACAATATTTCTAAGATGAAGGAAACAAAACGAACCAGCAACTTGACAAAAACGAATTCAGGCTAAAAATGAGACTCGACATTTGAGTGAGACTTCTGATTCTGTTTTTTAACAAAGAATGTCGAAACTTAACATAAACACTGAAACTGGAGTGACGTCAGGTGCACAAAATAATTTGAATATCGACTTTTTCCCCCATTATCTGGTTTGACAAAACCTAAAATCCAAGTCTGAATTTGCTACCCAAGACTTTCTGCTTTGGGCTCTGTGAGGGTCTCAGTGTCCTTTGACTTTTCAACACATAAAGTAGTGACGCCAACTTCAGTCACAGATATTATCAGGAAAGGAGGCAAAAAATAAACATGTCAAAACACAACACATTGCATGCATTGTGTGCTGTCAGGTTTCAGGACATCGTCTTGCCTTTCCATCACTGATCTGTGGCCAGTGTCGGTGGTAAACAGCCAAAAACAGACTGATTAGTTTTCTAATCTGTGCTTTACGAGCTACAGTTACAGTTGTGTAAAAACATGTTTATATATTGTCTTCATCACCATTTCGGTGTCTTTCTGACACATGCAATTTGCACTGTTTTCAGTTTACTGCACCACTCGTTTTAGTGGTATAACTGACTTACAGCTCAGCATGTTGCACATATAAAATGCATTAATTCAGCACAGATCCTGTAGAAAAGAAGGAGATAAATGTGATACTTTCAGACAGTTACACTCTAAGCTTGGAGACATGACACAGGAAACACAGACCTTCGGCTCCACATACCTTGCAAAACATTTAATATTGCTGTCCATAAGTAACCTTGCTACTGTAACTGCTGTTTCCAAATCCACTTTGAGCCATTTGTTGCTGATGCAGTGTTTACTGTGGGGTTGCAAGGTTTTAACACTCTGCAACAAAGGCCAGCTGACTCTTGGATGTTTTTGTGACCTATAATGGGTTACTGAACATTGTGAAACAAGTAAGATACTCTGTGTGCATTCTCAGAATTGTCTTGAGCAGCAGGCGCTTCAGAAAGCCACATGCAGTGTGGCCAGTAAGAACCAACCAAAACTCATTTGTACCATCGGTTGTCGAATGTATGCATTTGTTCAAGTTTGGGTTATAGACAGTTTCTTTTTGAATGTATTTATTGCATTATTAGGTCTTCATCATTAATATTATTAGGACTAATTAAAAAGAGTATCTTATTTGTCATCTAATGTTAGTATTGTTCGCTAACAAGACACCAGCATCTTTTTCACTCAAGTGTTTTCAGCAGTCATATCACACATTAACCCTGACCCTAACTCTAGTCAGTCACAATATATAAATGTTTCATTTTTTGTTAATCTGCCAGCTACCAAGGCAGACTATGTGTGATGTTTGATTTTGAGAATGTGATCATTTCATGGGTTCACGTGTCAAAACTGCTTTAGAGAACACAAGCATGAGACCCGAACCTTTTAATACGTATTCAGCCGTTCTCATTCAGCTCAGGCTGAAAGTAGCAGCCCACGCAAACATGTCATACATGTCAGTGTGGTGTTCGTGGCTTCCTGCTGACAGAGTTCAGCGTCAGTGTCTGTCTTGATGTCTTTATCAGTGGCCGGTGGTTATTTGGGAGCTGCAGCAGGGTGTCAGGCGGGGCTTGGCCACCAAGGCTCGATGAAATATGCATTGGCCCGAGATTGAGTTGACTGACCTTGCTCGGTTGTGTGTGTTGTCTGTGCAGGGGTTTGACAAGAATAAGTCTTTAATAGCACTCGGGCTCAGAGGGTGTGACTGCTCTATCTGTTCGGCCCTTTTCCTTGTTGTTACTGCATAGTCATGCAAGTTATGTGCCGGTGCTGTTTGTGTGTTTTTAGTCCATAAACAGGTGGACTGGAGAACAGATTGCCTGAAGGTTTGAATGGCAGCTTCAGTGCAGAGCGTCTCCATTTCTTATACCTGGATGGATTGTTTTGACAGAAGTCACGACCACGAAAAAACTGAAATGACTACAGTGCATGAAGAACTCAATTACCAAGCTCAGACCTGTAGGCCTTATTAACATTCCTACCTGCAAAACTAGTTGAATTTGACCAAGAGGCTGTTGACCTGAGCCGTTAGTATCAATCATTTTCAAAGTGCGACACATACGAAGCTGTTTTGCATCACATTTTGTTTCATTTTGGGGAAAAAAGTATCCGTTATTAACATTTCCTTTTTGTGCTGACAGCCGACACCGGATTAGAGGTTCATACTTTGATTACAATTAAACATTGACAAGCATCTGACATTTTTAGATAATCTTGTCATGAATGTGCGATGATGTCATTGGTCAGAACTGGAAATGCAACCTGTGAGGAGTATTCATACAGCTGAGAATAATAATATTGATAAAGTTGCTGGTGTTATGATGTAATTGACCAATTTCAGAGCATAATCAGCTAATCTGAGACACATTGTGTTTTTTATGAAATATTTTTTAAAAACAACCGTCCTTCAGTTTTAAAGAAGCACAAAGGCAGTAAGATGTTTTAGCAAGTGAACCTCTGTTTTGTAATTTCACTCGCTTCATGAGACGCAGTTACTGAGTGAAAATGTTTACCAGCTACATAGAATTCACTTCTGTGGTGCTGATTTAACTTATAATCTGATTTATAAGTCAAAGTAGAAACTTCTAGCTAATTGTGGTGGTGCCACAGGCTCATATACCGCAGCCTATGGCGCTAACGTCGTACATATAGAAGAGTAAGAGGAGAATGACTCAGAGTTGTTAGAGAAAAGCTTCAAAGTAGCACCAGGAGGCACTGGAGAAAAAGCTAACGGGCATATGGAACCGAACTTTTCTTTCAAAAAGAATACAGTTAAAAGCAACATTCACACTTTCTAGCTAAGCTGTCACCCAAGATAACGGCCCACGCTCTTTTAAGTATCAATCCTGTGAGCAGCACAAAGTTGATTGTTTAAGCAACACTTCATTGGAAATCATAGGCACATTTAACATTTAGTTATTGGGCTGTTAGAGGAGTACTATCATTCTTGAGTGTGTGTTTACGTGTTTGAGCTGGCTAAGTTTGCTCAATACGGCCAGTTTCTCTTGTTCTCAGTCATGTCACAAATATGCTGCTGTATTGCACACAAGATCCATAGAGGCTGGGGTCTATCACACCAGGCAAGACCCCAGGTGCAGGCTGTGTAAAGATGCCCCTGAGACAATCCAGCACATCAGCAGGGTGCAAGATGCTAGCAGGTAGGGCATACATGGAACGCCATAACCAAGTGGCCGGCATAGTGTACAGGAACATCTGTGCAGAGTATGGCCTGGAAGTCCTGAGGTCAAATGGGAGATGGAGAATTGCCGAGCTAAGATTCTGTGGGACTTCCAGATACAGACGGACACAATGAAGGTTGTCGGTTGATACTTCCTGATCAGCTGAAGCCTTATTGTGCCATTTGTGTTCTCAGACAGTTTTAAAAGATTGTCTCGCATCATTAACTCGTGTTTGAAAAGAGGTGGTTGGTATGAACACAGAGAGGAAAGAGTTCTTTCTAAACTCCAGCCCAAACCAGTTTAGTTTAATGCTTAGCTATGAAGCGCTGAAAATCTGCACGTTCTTGTTCATCTATTCTTTGTCGCAGAGAATATGTGAAGAGTTAGCGTCACAATGACAGGATGGATGCAAGTCAGTTGAGGCTCCAAGAACCATCAACTTGTTTGCATTAATCCTGTATTATATCATGATTAGTAAAGAGCAATATATTTATGTCGAAAACAACATTAACGATTATTTTAGTCAACATTTCCTGCTGTGAAGTGTAATAATAATAATAATAACAAAGGTTATTAAAGGTCAGTCATTCAATCAGTCAGTTTATTAGTATTCAGCACCAATCAGCATGATTTTGCTGCGAGTGACTGATGTCATTAAGAGGATGAATGACTGTTAATTACAAGTGGATGTGTTTTAATTGCTTTAGCCGTAATCGGATGTTTCTGTTGTGATTACAAATTGATTTTCAGTGGATATACAGGAATTGATTTTCTCATCCCTTTTGTGATTGTTGAATGGAGCAGATTTCGCCCTTTTGATAGTTTGTTTCTACTTGAGGCAGGAGTGGCAGTACCCATCTGATAGAGAAGATTTTAAGGACCCATCTGCTGTTGGAAAAATCCAAGAGCAAAGATATCTGACAATGTTCTGCCAAATTAATGTGGGGTTTTTTTCTGCTTCAAGAACTGAGCTCATCTCCTACAGCGGCTGAAGACTCTTGGGTACTGTGTTGTGCTAAGAAAGAGAGCGCAGAGAGAGATGTAATGAAATTAAAATGCAGGCACTGAAATTGATTTTGGCCCAAACTAAATAATCATCTGTTGGTGAGGACATTAACTCAGCTTCCGGGTGGTATTCCAGTGCACCCGTCACACTTCATGCATATTACATTCGCTTTGTCACAGTTTATAAACCGTCATCTGGTGTTTTAATGTGACCAATCAGGCGAGGCTGCCTATCATGTGGTGGTCCTCCTGACACAAATCGTGATTTAGTAAGACGCCAGCAATGAGCCAGCTGCAGGGAAATCCCGACTGGAAGCTTAACAACAGATTTTGCATTAGGGTCCTTATCCAGCTTTGATTTCCACCGTTCACTGAATGCTAATTATTGTATCACAGCGTCGCGCTGCTCTTCTCTGCAACTTTGACACACAGATGTTTTTCATCACTAAAACATCAGAGAGGACTGACTGAGAAAACAGGATAACTCAGCATTCAGTTTAATTCAAGTGTTGGCTCTGAATGTAAAAAATGGTAATACATGCAGCACCTGCAGCCAGACAGAAAACACAAACACCGAGCAACAAGGTGAGATTTTCTGCACTTTAAAAAGAATCATTATTTTAATTTTCCATCTAAAAGTAGCAGCGCCAAAGGGGAGAATGTTCTTTACCAGTTATTAGTTCTTACCTTATAAAGATTTCAGTTTCATTTAAACTGGTGCGGTCTTCTGCCGCTGTACCACGTCTACTTCAAGGTTTGGCGCATTAAGCATTCATGCTGTTCTGCATACCTTCTAAGATAGGATAGATCAAGAGATAATTTATTGATCCCACAAGGGAAATTGTTGTAACAAGTGGTTATTTAAGTTACTACTAGGTTAAAGCAGTCTGGTAATTCCCTTCTGACCTCTGACATCAACAAGGCATTTTCTCCTTGAGAAATACTGCTCACTGGATATTTTTTGTTTTTCCAGTCTGTTCTCTGTAAACCCCAGAGATGCTTGTGCAGGAAAATCCCCAAAAGATAAGTAGTGTCTGAAATTTGCGTATGAAAACAAAGGCACTGCGCATGCGCGTTTTACCCATATTCTATCGAGATATTTCATTTTCTTATCGTTGCCCAACATTATACCGCTATTACCGTGAACGGCATGATATGGCCCAGCCCTACCAACAACCATGCCGTGTTTAAAGTCACCCTAATCGTCTGTTTGAACTTCAAAATGCACCGAATTGGTGGTTCTTGCTCTTGGTTCAAAATGAGTGGACGAGACAAGAAAAGAAATCAAAGGGACAGGCTTTGGAGCCGTACGGGACGCACAGCCTGACAATACACAGCAGCTTACATTCACTTTGCCTTTAAAGCTGGTGTGAAGGGAGGTTGAAGAAAGCGCTGAGCGGGTGCACCAAATAAATAAGGATCAATCAGGTCTCTTAGAACCCTAGAGTAAAAATATGGAGCTGGAGATGAGCACAAAAGGTTCTCTTTAAAGTCTTTTAATACAATCACCTCGTCCTGTATCCTAATTGAGATATACCAACAGAAATCCAGCCCAATTGTTTCTGAATGTAAGTTCATCCCAAATCAAACTGATATAAGAAATCCTTTGCAGTGAAAGATTACAGCTAAGCCAAGGGTGAAATCAGTCTTTGTTGCTTTCTAACAAACATCATCTAATGAACAATGGCTGCCGTATGTAATATGTTAGTATGAAAAGAATTACTGGATATGAGCAAAGATTTGTATAAAGAGCCATTGCTGCTGAATGTTTATATGTAGCTCTATATTACTTTGAGTAATGCAAGGCAAACACATTTCACTTCTATTATTGTCAAGAGAACAACAGATACCTCTAAAACTGGACGCCTCACACCAGAATAATCTAGATCAGGGATGTGAAGCTCATTTTACGTTGTGGGTCACATACAACCCACTTTAATCTTAAGTGGGCTGGACCAGAGAAACTACAGGATAAACATGTAAAGATAGATAGAAGGTTCTAGTAGTTCATTTAAGTCAGTCATTGTTAAGTCAGCGTGTAATTTAGTTGTAAAAAAAACTAGTGCTGTCAGTGTTAATGTCGTTAAAATGACATAACCGCATTAATGTGGCAAATCTCTGTTAGCGAGGGATTGCCCCGTGCATGGGGCTGCACGGTGTCAACGCGTTGGCGCGGTTAGCTCATTAACACGTCAGCACCGTGCAGCCCCACGCACAGGGTGATCTGCGTTTACTCGCTAACGGGGACTGCCGCGTTAATGCGGTTAACGAGATTAACACTGACAGGACAAAAAGCCAGATGATTTCCCCCCGAAACAGATCATTTTCAATAGCAGATGGTGTAAAAACGGGAACCTTTCTCTCATTTGATTGTTTATTTCTGGCTTCATTACTTTGGTGTTTTATGAATGGCAGTTGGTGAAGGTGGGGGTGGGGGGGTTTATTAATAGAAAAAGGTGTAAAACTACAGAAAATACAGTTAAAAGCTGATTATCTGTGCACTCGTTCACATTTTCTAAAGCTGTTCAGTGGGCCAGATGGGAGTCTTTGCTGGGTCAATTCTAGCCCCTGGGCCTTATGATTAACACGCCTGATCTACAGGTTTAAACATTATTGGCTATTACTGGCCAGATGAATATTAAATCAATGTTGCTATGTGGTGAACTGTCCACCCTCCACAGAAAACTGTCTGGACTTTTTTAAGTTTCTTGAAGACGTTTCATCAGAAGCTTCTTCAGTTCTAAGAGCAAATAGTGGAGAGTCCCAGATTTTAAGCCCTATGGGAGTGTCCCCAAGAGGGTCATGGACCCCGTATTGATCACCTTGGCTCATGTGATTGCTCTTAGAACTGAAGAAGCTTCTCGGATGAGAGGTGAAACGTCTTCAAGGAAACTTAAAGAAGTCCAGACGCTTTTCTCTTTCTTTCTTCACAGACATGTCGTTCTCAGCAGCACTGAGAAACTTCTCCTCTTTGTCATTTGGTGCCAACCGTCCCACAGCTCGCGACCATAAAAGTGCTGTGTGGCATTTATCGCCACACCACCTGTGGTCCTAAGATGACACTGAAGGAAAATATTAGAGAAATGTGCCCGTTTGACACGAACCAACTCCTGTACAGTAGGACTGCAAAACAGGCCTGCGCACACATCTGTGTCCATGCTCTCACATAGGCACCAGTATAATTAATTTATGATCCGGCCCTGTGATTTATTTTCGTCCCTATCTGACCTTATGCGCTCCTTGAATACGAAATGTCCGCGAGGATTCGCGGTGCTTGGCTGAGTTGAAAGCGAACGCACACACAAGCTGCGCAGCTAGAGTCCTGCTGGACCACGTATCACAATCCTTCATTTCTCCTCGAAACGCTTCAGCTCTCTCACCTTCTTCCTGCACCTCTTTTTCGCTCATTTCTTCCATCTCCCACTCTCTGCTCATCCCTATGGAGCGTCTGAAAATAGCAGCTAAGGGAAATGTGGGTCAGCTGCCATGTAGTGTGTGTAGTGAACGTTTCTCTGTGTGTTTTCTACCTGCACCTCCTTAGCGTTTTTCACATTTCACAGAAATGAGCACCACGTATGTATGCTGCAGTTCTGCAGTGTTATTTTTGTTTTTTACTTTATTTTCCACTTGTAAGCCTGTGAATGTCTTAGAACTGTATGTGTCATCACTCCAGCAAAAACACAGGAGAAGCTCAAACCTTTGTTTAGCTTTAAGTCCTCTTCACACTGAAGGTCCCTTTACCTCAGCCAGGTACAGGGACCTGTCATTAATTTCCATTTTTGTCAGCTACCAATTTTCTATCATGGTAGCTGCTGTTTGTGGACTGAGGCTGCCTTGTATTGCTACAATTTAAATGGAGCATTTATTATGCCTTATTTCTGTTTCATCAAATTTGGTAGAGTTGCATCTAACCATCTTTAGAATGAGCTCCGTATCACCAGTGCTTGTTTAACGACTGTTATTTAGTGGCGATTTTATGGGGGAAATGCTTTTCTCATCCAGTCATCAGAACAAAACTGAGAGGATGTTTTGCTGCGTGGGTATAAAAAGTTCAGCATATGTCAAATGAATATCGTACGGTAAAATCTGATATTGTGGCAGAGAGTGAAATTATGTTTGACAAATATGTTAATAATAGCAACAATCTGACATTCACCTACAGAATGATCCACCATTTGGTGAAAGTGGGGAAGAAGAGCAAACTTAGCTAGGGCGAGAGGAAAGAGAAACACACACAAAGTACAAGAACTACAGGAAAGAACGGGTCAAAATGAATGACATGCAGCAGTGGCATATGAATACATGATGACTGAAAAGAGGGGAGGGAAGAAGAAATGCCCATGTCATCACAGGAAGTCCCCAATATCATGAGCCTATAGCAACGTAACTAAGGTATGGTCACCTGAGTTTAAAGTAGAGATGGTGTCTGCCTCCTGAAGAGTCTGATAGTTGAAGTCTCTGCCACATATTCGAGTTTTAGAAAGTTTAGGAAGCACACGTTACCCTGTACACTTAAAGCAATGAACTCTTTTGGGATAACCTCATAGTGTTAAATAATATATATTAATATATGATCAAGCCTGATCATACAAGACATTAACAGGGAACTGGTGAGGGAAAAATACAACCTCTGTTAATACTCTTCTTGCAGAATTTGTACCAACTGAAAGCTCTTCTCCTCACAACTTTAACTTAAAAATTAATTTGGTCACAGTTATGTTATATGCACAGGACGCTGCCATGTTGCAGTTTAGTTGTAGGTGGGCTATTTTTTTAACTAGAGTCGTCACATGTCCAGTGTTATTTGTAGCTTGCAGTTCCTCCTGCTAGACGGAGAAGCTCCTGCTTTTAAAATAACACCCCATTAGTAATGTCTACGAGCTGTTATCGTTATCTATAACTGACAATTTGGTGTTAAGTATCATTTAGGAAGAGTAGAATAGAATAGAATAGAATATCCCTTTATTGTCATTGTACGTGTATAATGACACTGTGAGTGGTCCACACCAACTGTGCAGGAATAAAATATAAATAGTAAGACAGTGAATATTGTAGAGGTTTTAAAACGACACAAGCAAGACGTTTTACTGCCTAAAGCTAACCAAATGACATAAATGAAAATAAATGGTAACTGAAAGCTACAAAAGGGCCTCAGATCAGAGCTGAACTAAACCCTCTTGGCTGAAAATGAGATTATTAGTTTCTTATTTGGAAGACTTTCAAACTTGTTGGCACCACAGGCACATCAGTGACCACCTGTCATAAATGTTTGACCTCTTATCAGAATATAGTGGTTGGGGATTTGGAGCGGGGACATCGTCCTGACACACCCAGCAGCGAGTTGGGAGTTATTTGCTCGCGCCTTGTCCCATCTCATCAAGCAGATCCCAGAGCTTGCCTTCTCCACCTGGGTGGTGTCTGGCCCACTGTAGCACCAGTTCCTGGAGATGATGAGTTTGCAGAAAAGCCTCCACTCCCACTCAGCGTCCCAACTTCTGTCCAAGACACGCTGCTTATCTTGACTGTGCGCTGCAGCAGTCTTGCAGAACTGCTGCGGCTCACATACCTGTGGACATTGTGGAGCTGATACTATTCCAAACTTTATTCCAAACTCCTTTCTCTGTAACATTTAACGAAACTGATTTTTTTCACAGCAGCAGTCCTGGCCACAGCAAGTTTATCTCACTTTACCTCATGCAGCCTGACCTTATTGAGAAACGTTGGAAGTTGTTGGTCTAAAACTAGCAAAAGACAAGAAAGGAAAGAGGAATTAGGAAAAGAAAAAGACAGAACATTACAAATTAAGAGGTCTAATACTTCCAGGATTAGTTAGCAACAGCAAAACCCTATGCACCTAAAACTTTTCCACAGAAAGTCTCTGAAAAGAAGAAGGGGAAAAATGCTCAGCAAGAATCAGTGTAATTGTTTATATATATGCAAATCTCATTAAACCACCAAACAACTGTAGCGTTACCTCTCATATAATCAATTTTTAATAAACGGAAACCAAAAGGCAGTGAAACTGGTGGATTTTTCCAAAGAATTTACACATTGAAATGAGCAGTTTTGCATTTTTTAAATGTTTTTTTAGCAGTTTGTTGGTACCAGTCTTGATTTGAGCAAAGGTACAGTAGAGTGAGCTCAGTAAACTGAAGTAATCTGGATACAAAACCCACTGGCCTAAAACCTGCTGAAACATATCCCATTCTCATCGATGCTGAACGTGAAGAGTCACTGCCGTTTTGATTGAAGCTTCCTTTTGTCACAGTCGCAGCTTTTTTCAGCTGTGTGGCCCAGTGTTGACCTAATTATCTGGTATGTGTTATACTAATATAGTCAACCCTGATGGCTCCAAAGAGCACAAAGAGAGAGTACTGACACAGCTACAACTTTACAGAACTTGGGAAAACAAGCACAGATGAGTGTTTTTAAAGTGTGCATTGGGGTGAAAGGGAAGAACTGGATAGCACAATGATAACGGCCTGGGTTCATTCTAATCAGTCTTCCATATCACAAAGTTTTATTTTAGTCAATGTTTCTTTCCTAATAATAAAGCAGTGGCTAATGATTCAGCCTGTTTGTTTTTTTTGAAAGGCAGACCTTCTACTCTATCTGACACCCATTTTTCCTATTAGTAAGCTGGATATGCTAATGGCCACGCTAATAGAAGCCAATAAGTGGGTTATTATTTTTTATCCATTCTCTTATTTTGAAAGTTAACTCAAAAACACCTTCCTGTCTTTTGTTTTCTCTTCTGGTTGGCTCACTTGTGGCGGTCCTTGATATCGTTGATCTCATTCAGCCCAAGATGGCAGCCATCCTGGGCTTCAGCTGGGGTCCGTAGTCCTTCCTACGGTGCGAGTTAGAAATGTGCTCTAACTCGAACATGCAGCAGGTGGAAAACCGGATCATGCGCTGTTATGATAAGTTCACCAAAGCTGCAGAGCAGAACAAAGAACCTTGCCAGCTGTATTCAAAGACTGTTTGGGTCTATTTGGGTATTTTAACATCAGAACGGCCGGGATTTCCTATTATCACATTCTTTTACATTGCAAAATGACATTTTACATTTCGTTCCTTTGGGTGAAAGGCACTCACAATGAAGCCGATGCTTGTTTATTTCACAGTCATGTGTGTGTATATATGTTTGCACTGATCTTTTACTTTGCTCCTCTTCTTCCTAGGATTCAAGTGTCCTGTCTGCTCCAAGTCTGTGGCGTCCAATGAAATGGAGGTTCACTTTATCATGTGTCTAAGCAAGCCTCGCCTCTCTTACAATGGTAAGAAACACCTCCTTCTGTTCTTTTTATGATCGATCTGGTAGAAATCAGGCTCGCTGTGCCAGGGAACAATGAACTTGAAGGCCTTGAAGCTGCTGCGCTCATAAATATTCGTGACAAGGTGGGCGGGTCTAAAGACAGGAACATGTTATCGAGCTAGTCCTTCAAAAACATGATAAATATGAATGAGGGGCAATGAGGAAAATCATAAAAATTCATAACATGAATTTACACAACCCGACAGTTTCAGCCATCCACTTTGGAAAATACAAACACAGCTGAGGCTGCAAAGCCCTCGACTGCTGCGCTCTGACATGTGACCTCTTCAGTTTCACAGCTCTTACTGGTTCTGTGTGATTCTGTTATGCCTGTTGGGGGTTTTTACTTTTTGCTGTCATTCTACTGGAGTACTAAACTGTACTTGCAAGATCCAAGACACGCTGCTTATCTTGACTGTGGGCTACAGCAGTCTTGCAGAACTGCAACCTGTGGACATCGCGGTGCTGATACTACCAACCCTGCCTCGGTACATTGAGGTTTTTCTTTTATAATAACAGCCTACATTGAGTCTCAGCTATAAGAGTACAGTGTGTATTTAGTCTTCACTTTTATAGGTTTAAGATGAGTTGGTATTAAGCTGCAACCTCCAGGGCTAACAAACCAAGCCATAAACTGCAGTTTCTGAGTTCCAAAGGCAACTCAGTCACTACTGACCGTCATGATGACGTGTTCAACTTTACAGTAGGCTTAAACATGTTTACAAACTGCTGCACAAACCCATGCATTTGGATACTGGATAGGTTGAAAATTAGCGGTGTTTCTGCTTTGAGCGGGGCGCCAACCTATGCTTGTTTTATGGTACTGCAGTTGTTTTTGTCTGGGTATGAATTTTATTACAAATAGAAAACCAACTTATCATGAGCAAGTTTGCATTGGTTGAAAAACCAATGTACTATTGCCGGGTGTAGGTTGAATGGTGACTGGTTGAGAAGTCGGCCAGAACAAGGAAGAGACCAACAGGGACAAGGAAAGTCAAAGATGATCAAAAGCAGCATGAAGAGGACTCCGCTTCACTTCAGCTCTTTGGATGTTCTAACGCCGTTCTTCTCTGTGGCTGAAGGATCAGTAGCAGCACAAGCAAGACTAGCTCACAGACCAGTTGCCCCTCAGCACAGTACACAGCTACAACTTCAACTTCATGTCTTCAAAGCTAAGCTCTGCACACGAGCAACGCAAAAGAATGAAAGGCCACAAATTCTCAGCTTACTCTAAGTGCTGAAAACAGTGTAGGGATGTGGAGCCGGGCATGTCAGGGTCTTTTGTTGTACTTCATTGACCATGTGGGCAGTGCTGCCCTGTGTCACTCTGTTAGCTCATCCCTCCCTGTCTGCTGCCTGGCTGTTTTTCTCCCTGTTATCTAACCAACAGTTATAACTGATCATCTGGGACTTGTTATTGTGTTTCTAAGGGATTACACCTGCTGTTGGTTCAAGTACATCTTGAAATTGTTCAGCCTTTGTTGGATTGATCAACTGATCAATGAGTGATAATGAGCTAATCCCAGTGTGGGACTGCAGCTGGGGAAGGTATCATACAATGCAGTTCTCCAACTGCTGCAGGATCAGGTTGGAGTGGCTTTTAAGCTCTCAGCAGATAAATACACATTATCAGCTGCAGCCCTTGACCAGTCTGGGACTGTGTAGAGAGCCCAAGGGGACGTGTTTGCTGGGTGGACTGTAGGTATGTGAGGGTGAATGGTTTGCCTCTTGTTCCGTGTCAGCTGGGCTCCAGCCCCCAAAGTAGGCAAAGAAAATGTATTGAGATGGTAAGAGCTGTGAATAACCTTCGAAAAGCAACTACGCATGCATGGATCCATCAGTTTTCTTCCACTTGTCAAATTCAAAGTCGGTAGTGGAGGTCGGCAGTCTGTCACGTAGCTAAGGCATAGAAACATTCACAACTACAACAAACTTGGAATGATCACCTAATCTAACAAACATGTATTTGTACTGTGGGAGGAAGCCGGACTATGAAGAGAGAAACCACACATGTAAATGTCCCAGCAAAAGATTCAGATCCTTCTTGCTGTGAAGCAGCAATTCAAACTGCTGCACGCCTGCACACAACTAAACTTTCAGCATAAGACCCACCGGATTGTCCCAGTGAACTGATGGTGAAATCCTTTGTTTTCTTGAATAAACTCTGGAAAAATATATTTGTTCGACTGTTAAAATATGTGGGTGGCCTTCTAAGTAAAGTCTATGTTTACCTCGAGGTGTGGGCCAGTGTTCTGACATCGCACACATTTAAATACAGCATCGTTCCTAAGTAGACGACCCACAGGATGGTGAATATGCATTGGGAAATGAATTCACTCATGGTTTTAGGTAAAATTTGAAAAATAAAGCACAGGTTTTATAACACTGAGCTCTTTGGTCCATTTTAGACTCAGTTATAAATAAATAAATACTGAATTTTACCATTTTTAAAAAGCCAGATGATTCCTGACTTGGGGGAATATTGCTGTGATTCTGACATCATTCATGTTTACTGTTACTCGGTGTCCACAGTGCTGCTCTGGGCTATTTATGAATGAAATAAAAAAGTACATAAAGCTGCTGCAGACACACGGTCTACCTTCCAGTCTCCTGTTATTTCCTCAAGCAGGCTCCTGTTTTAATTATGGCCTCGACTGCCGCTCCGGGTTGCTTGGAGACACGCGGTCATCATGTCTGTTTGTTGCCCCACAGCAGTAAGTTGATTGACACTTACTTGTTTGACTGTGTGTCTAAATGGGTGACCTTGTAAAAGTCTGCTCATACGTGGTGCTCATGTTTCTGAGCGTAACAATAACTAATTGAGTGAATTTGTTAGAGGCTGACAGAGACGGACACGAGAAGTCTCCAACCTGGTCATCGAGGCCGGTGCAGTAAAAAAACTACTGTAAGGCCTGCAGCTGAATTTGGATTGAGTGACAGAGACAGAGAGAGGAGAATTTTAACTGTCTTAAGGAAGATGGGATCCAGAATGATGGAGGACCCTGATGGCTGATAACGGACGAGAGGAAAGGGCAAAAGGAGAAACACTCCCATAATTCCTCCTTTTTCGGCACCTCCTGTCCTTCCTGTCACTCTTTATTTCCAACAAATTACTCTCTGGTTCTCCCTCTGTCCCTCTCTCATCTGTGAGTCTGTCTGTCTGTTCCTGCTGTGTAATCTCGCTGTAATTTCTTTTTCCCCTCTATCTTCTTCCGTGTCTGTTCTCTTGGATTTTTGAGGCCCACAAAATGGGCTGTGCTTATCTTGTTTCCCAGCATGCTCAGGGGTGTATTGTCAATCACCTGGACTGCCGCACATCGGCACATCACACACATACACTCACACACACACACATCTACTGTTCGGGAGATTCATGAATGCACCGATAAACCTCTAAAGTTAAGCTGACTTGCTTATAACCTGCTTTCAAAATGAAGTTTTTAATACCACATCATCTGCATATATTTGTAGTTTTGTAGCAGAATTGTCGGAAGTGCTTCTTCCTGTCAGGGTGTTGATAGCCATTACATACATTTCAAATTTGAAGCAGTACAACTGAGCAGACTTTATTCAGTTTCAGCGTAGAGTGCCTGTCTGCTGTGATGCACTGGATTCAAGGGCAAGGTTTCATAGCCTTTTGGTCGAACGCACAAGGTTATGGCACATATGGTCAAAGGACCACTTGCTTCACACCCAAATGAATAATTACACACTTTTGTCATGTAGAAACTTCACTAAGCAGGTTTAAATGCTTAGACCTGAACAAAATCACAAAATTCTTCTGGCTCATATCCTTTTGATACCCCTCTAACTTCCTAATAAAGATTTTATCGCTCTGTGAATGAGGGCTGTTATCGTTCTGCATCTAACTGTGGCTGGCACATCAAGAGGCTGGACTCAAAGGACACCTTGTACATATCTCTGAGCTACTTGGAGTCATTGGTCAGCCCTGGCTTGTCATTTCATTCTGGAATTTAGACTTGTGACTAAATCCTTTCTGCTGAAGCAGGCTTTTTACCAGGCTCAACCTCACAACAAGAAGGTTCCTGGTTCAAAGATGTTTGTGGCCTTTCTGGGTGCTTCAGTTTTCTCTGGGTACACCAGCTTCCTCGCTTCAATAACAGTAGAAAAATATATATAAAGTACATTACATTACAAATGTCATTATTCAAAGTGTACATGTGTTTATGAATCTGCTTGGCTATGTTATAACATACCATAATAGACCCATTTCTGTAATATACTCACATATCTATATTATTGCTAATATATATTGTAATATATCTATATCACTAAAGCACTTCTGGATGGATGCAAACTGCATTTCGTTGCCCTGTACCTGTGCATGTGCAATGACAATAAAGTTGAATTCTATTCTATTCTATTCTCTTCTATTCTATTCTATGTTACTACATGGTAACACTATCAAGAGTTAGAATTAGAAACATATGGCTTAGTTAGGTAGTAAATGTGCACATATTTATTAAAACTGTGTCGGATTATCAAAGACATCATTAAAACCTTCTGGTTCTGATGCCTCAACACTGCCATTTTGAACAGCCTCATATTTTAGCATTAGCCTAGCCAAACATTTAGCTTCATAGTGGCCTCTGTTGATAAACTGAGCCTCTCCCACCCAAAGCCTGTAATTTTGTACTTTCTTCTTGAAACATCACATTATTTCACAAATGACAGAGCATTTTTTCATTTATAACTTCTGCAGTATCATAAAAGACAGGTCACTGTTGCAGGATTGTGGAGGAACTGTAAAATCTCACCCTACTTCATAAATCCATATCTTTCTTATCATATAGATTTAGTATGAGTAAGCTAATACTGGCAGTGAGTAATAACAGCATTCTAACAAAGCTTTTTAAGGGCCAACATAATGTAAGGGCGTCTTGTGGGATTAATTTGAAGTTTAAATCTCAGTACGTTGAAATAACGTCCTTTTTGTGTCTATGTGCTTACCCACCTGCCTGCACAGTGCAGAACCAGGTGAGGGTTGTAGGTAGCACGAGTCCACGTGAGCTGACCACCGGATCTTTTCTGGGTTTTGACTTTCGCATGATGTTATTTTAATGCCTTGCACTAAATATAGCTCGTTGCAACGAGGGTGAGAAGGGGCCTCGTAAAGACCTGGAATGTCAGGGGAGGTAGCACGAAGACATAGACAGATAAGAAAAAGGTGAAGAGGGGGGTGCAAGGCATGCAGTTTGCCTCACGCGGATCAAGTCATTGGAGGATACACAAAGAGGTTAAAAAAAGAGAGTTTGGTGCTGTGATTCAGAAAGGCAAAGAGCACCTCATCTAAGTCATTATAGACGCCAAATATCTGTTTGCAAGTGTGCAAGTTAGGAGGGAAGCAGGCAGGTGAGGAGAGACTGAGTGATTGAGAGACTTGCAACACTGACACATATCTCACATCACATTCTTCCATATTTGCATCACAGTCCAATGCTTTGGTGTAATTTGCACCGTAAAGTTTACTTTCATATCAGAAATACTTTGATTTTCGTTTCATTGTTACAGCTCTTTTTCAGTTGCATCTTATCTCATTATTATGAGAAGATGTCACGGTTGTTATCAGTCATTGCTATACTTGTGAGGTCAGGGCTGATGATGCTACCAGATTTAATATAATGGATTTGAGCTTTACTTTGTTATAATTATTTTTTTTAACCTGATGACGGCCACCTGGTTCCTGAAGACTTGATTGCCTTTGATGGTGGCGACCGATGTCTTTTTGGTACCAGCCAACAACTGCAGATGTTGCTGTTTGGTTTTTACAGCACAGATGTAAATGTGCAGAAATAAATTCCTCAATGTAAACTGTGACGTCTGCACAACTTAAAATGACCTTGTGTACATTTTACCTTTTGGCAACAGATACAAACCTGACAAAATTAACGAAATCACTAGAATGTAACTTTATCTGAGAAACATCTATGTTAAACTAGGGACGGGTTGTACTTTCCTGTAATACCATTTTATACCACAAGTTGGTACAGGGAGTCAATGTCATTGTTTTTTTTTGGCTACAATTAATGTCAAATGTTTTTTTGTTTTTTTTTTAAACCCACTGCTAAAATACTGCCCTCTGGTGGTAAAAGTTTACATTTTGTAGAGTGCATAAAACCAATTTCAACCTAAACTCCACTCTAAATGACAAACATTGATGTTTTACATTGTTTTTATGCAAGCACACATCAGCATCGTGTTTTTAGTACATCACACATTAGATTACATTAGCAGGCTGGTGTCTATAAGCTGTAACAATGTTAAGATATAATCATGCATTGTGTGATTTTTGCAAAACTTTATTTTGTCATGGTGACACCGGAGGGCGTTGTATTATAAAATAACAACTGTGTTGTACAGCTCTCTGCAGGCCCTTTCATTTGATATATTACTCAATATATTTCTTGAAAAAAGGTTTCAAGGTCAACCTTGACCTTGGGCACTAAAAAGAAAGGTCAAGGTCAAATTGTTAGTCAACCTAGTTACTCATGTCCCCAAAGGCCTAGTATATCGTTGTGAAGTTTGGAGACAATAAAAACATATTTGTAATCAAGTTTTAACAGATTTTTACATTTGGTTATTCAACAACACTTATTCAGAAACATTGTATTCAAACTGTTATAGCCTGTTACTGTAAAGTAACAGGCTATAACCTCCTGAGAGGTTATAGCCTGAGAGGTTATTACCTCCTCCCGAGAACCAGCCTATCTTTTAAATTATTTGAGCTACCCTACTAAGTCCTGATGTACTAAAGAGAGGACATCCTGGGCTTTCCATTGATATCTTATGTGTTTGGGCGGCCTCTATTACGTCCAAAGAGGAAGGAAATCCCCAAAAAAGTTAAATGGGAAGATTCCTCGGTTCTCAGGAGGATTTATCAAAGTCTTTCTCCAAAAGTTGATTCTGTTCATCTGGACGTAGCGTTTTGTGGGAGAAATGTTTCGTCACTCATCCGAGTGACTTCTTCAGTCTCAGCTGACTGCAGGTTTCCCCAAATCTTATAAACAGTACATTTGCATAATGACTGAAACCAGCCCACTGGCCTGTAGGTGTGAATAGACTGTCCTGGCCTGACGACACTCTTTCAAGGATGAGGATGTACACATCCTGGACAGGGAAGAACGCCATTTCCCTTTTCACGCCATTTACGTGAAAAGGGAAAGACCATCTCTGAATCGAGGAGGGGGCCTAAGGGTACATCTTTCGCCATCTTACAATGCTGTGATTGCAGCCATTCCCCAACTCTCTGTGAATGGTACTCATGGCCATTGATCAGTGGTCTTTGATCAGTGGGTTTTGGTCAGTAGTTGTTGATCAATGGTCATGAGAATTTGCATAATTATGATTAAGGAACTGACCTCCCAGCCCATTGTTCCTTCAGTGGGCTGGTTTCAGTCATTATGCAAATGTACTGTTTATAAGATTGGTGAAACCTGCAGTCAGCTGAGACTGAAGAAGTCACTTGGATGAGTGACGAAACGTTTCTCCCACAAAACGCTACGTCCAGATGAACAGAATCAACTTTTTGGAGATTTACTTTCCTGGATGATTGAGAATGCATCAAGACATTTATCAAAGTCATAACACACGATCGTTAATTATATCACTACATCGCTATAGGTCGTTTGTACAAACAATGGCAACAAGTAATGTAGTTTTAAATAGCTCTGTATAGCTCTGTATATTATCACTTTAACCTTGAGATCAATCAGTTAACTTATATGACAAATTAGAGGTCAAATGTGACACAGTTTAAATCTTTATAAGGAACTTTCAATATGTTGACATAAGACAGCACACTTGTAAGAATCATGCAAGTTATAAGGCTTGTTGATTTTTGACCAATGTACCATAAAGTTTACCTTGCAGACCTTGGCGGATGTAAGTCAAATTTGAATGGATTGTTAACATGGTCCCACTCTACAGCCCTACAAAGTGTTATCAGAATTCATGCAGACCTGCATGCAAACGCTACAAAAAACATAACCTCCTTAGCAGAGGTAATTATGAGCTCTCTATTCAGGAAGTTGTTTTCCTTTTGCCTAAACTCAGCTAAACCCTAACCCTGCTGTTGCTGCATCATAAAACTGAATTCCCTGCTCTAATCAAACAGTGTCATCTCTGGTAAACTGGATTCCTGTACAAGCTTTGGTATTAGAGAAGGTCACAGCACATTAATGTCGTTGCAATATTACGAAAGGAATTAAACGTTAACACTAAAGTCAGCTGTAAGATTCTCTGGGACTGTGGTGGTTTGCTAGAACAGAGGTGACAGGCTGCTGCCTGATATGGTTAAAAGCCTTGCAGCTGCAGCTGCGATCAATACTGAGACTTCTGGCTGAGGCAGAGCTGTGATGAGTTAGAGCGCTGGCTTCATCCAGATGACCTCATTTTTTAAAGCATTTCCACAGGTGAAGCAAACACGATT
The DNA here is from genome assembly GCF_018398535.1 of Haplochromis burtoni. Classification (NCBI taxonomy): domain Eukaryota; kingdom Metazoa; phylum Chordata; class Actinopteri; order Cichliformes; family Cichlidae; genus Haplochromis; species Haplochromis burtoni. The sequence goes on from NW_024582906.1 coordinate 219,068, forward strand.
GAACAACCCTCTTAACTTGATTATCAGCTCAGGTCAGGTGTTGACTTTAAATTTAATACACTTTGCACTCATTTCCAAACGGGCAAAACTGTGTGGCTTAAAGGACTTTTTGGCAGTTGATTGATTTCTGAGATTTTCCTGGTTTGATTTGCAGGCTAATAAGAAGTAATGTGCAAGATGCTAAGAGGAGGACTGGATGTATTGTTATCAGACGCGATGTAGATTACTGCCACTTAATCCAGAGTGCTTATTCTGAGAGATCCTGGGTGTTTTTAGGGGGTGGATGGATGTGAACAATAGACAGGAGACACTATTTTTCAAAAGAAAGAAAGAGGGGAGGGAGGGATGAGAGGAGCGGGGTTATGGGAGTTTGTTGAGGAACTAAGCTGATTTGCAGTCTGAGCATATGCTGTCTCTTATTCCATCTCACAGTCTGCCCCCATCAAGTATCCTTCTTTTCGCTTTACTGATAAAAACGGGATCTTCTATCATTTTGGCAAATCCTCAATGCCGTTTTTTCCAGCCTCAAAGCAATGATGTGTGGCATTTCCACATGAATAATATTAATGTGGGTTCCTATGGTTGCGTAACAGTGACTGAAACTTTATCTAGGGTTAGGATTAGGTTATGGGGTTATGGCTGGGCTCAAATTCTACCTCCACTGACAATTTATGAGGCCTTATCTGTGACTTTATTTTACAGTTAAAAAACTTTTACAGGTCAATAAGTGCACCGTAAAAAAAAAATCTTTAAAAAACAGTAATATTCCAGCAGCTGGGGTGCTAAAATAATACAATATAAAATAACAGAAAATAACTTTCCCATGAAAATACGGTTATTTTCAGTAATGACAATACAGTTTGCTGCCCTAATTTTACATGGGATTTTGCATTTTTCAAGTGCTTTTAAACATTAAATTAGGAACAATTTAATGTGATTAAACAATGAAATTACCTATAAAAAAGGTCAATGAATGCGGCAATATGAAAAATAATACCTAAATGTACAGAAATATACAGTTAGTTTAAATAATGATGGATTGCATTCATATAGCGCTTTATGAGACCCTTAAAGCACTTTACAATTCCACTTCATAATTCCCCTCTGACCATCACCAGTAGGGGGTAGGTGAAATGTCTGCTTGCCCAAGGACACAACGACCGAGAGTGTCCGAGCCGGGGCTCAAACCGGCAACCTTCTGATTATAAGGCGAACTGCCAACTCTTGAGCCACAATCGCCCTAAATAACAATAATTATTATTATTATTTGATGTAAAAAAAGTTTATGCGAATGATTTTATATATTTTTCCATAGCATTACATTTGAATTTTACAGTTTTACAGTTTTTTACAGTTTTATCACGATATTTTTTACAGTGTGGGTGGATGTTAAGAGATTAACATGCTGCAGTAAGACAGTGAATATTACTGTGATGGTTCTAGTTCCAAGGAAGGGCTAGAGGTCGATACTGGGGGACCGGCAGGTTAACCTGGATAGAGCTGGGTTTTGTTTTGCCACCAGCAGGGCAGGAACATTTTCCAAATGTTTTGGTGTTACAGGTTTTTATTTTTTTTAAAAAGACCTTTATGTTCCAGACAGATGTGTGTGTGTGTGTGTGTGTGGAACTGACCTCCCAGCCCATTGTTCCTTCAGTG
>NW_024582906.1:220743-222377 GCF_018398535.1 Haplochromis burtoni
ATATATATACATATTGTTAATCCTCTGAGGTCTAAGTCATGATTAATATTTAATTTTTCCTTTTATTAAATTGTTCTACTAAGTCTTGCAAATCAGAGAACTGTTCTACTTAATTAAGCTCTTAATTTATGTTGCTGCTTGCTGTGCTTAATATTTTGGGGTGTAAAACAGGATTTCCTAAGTTTTTTGGATTAAAAAACCTCATCTGTCTCACCTTATCTTTTTAAGTACAACGTGACAGTGGTTGAAGACGGAGCACCGAAAATTAGTTTGAGACTCAGATTTAGATTTAACAATAAAACACATTAAGCTGAAGAATCATTCTGTAAAATATAAAAATAGATTGTTCAATTTTACTGTTATACAAATGTACAATGTCAGCAGCAATGCTCCTGCAGGCTGTGGCATTCAGACTATGATTGATCATTTTCCGGGGACCAAAGTATGCCAAGAAAACATTTCCCACCTCATTACACCAGCAGCAGCAGCAGCAGCAGTGGCAGTGGTGGCCTGGACAGTTGACATAAGGGAGGGTGGGGCCATGGATTCATTCTGTTGATGCTAAATTGTGGCCCTAACATCTGCGGCTTCAGCAGAAAAGGAGATCCGTCAGACCGTGGTGTTTTTTTTCCTTCATTCTTTACTGGTTCAGTCCTGGGGGGCCAGTGTCCACCACCGTCACAAATTTCTCTTCTTGGCTGACAGGAGCTCAAACCAGTGTGACCTTTCATTCAATTCTGAGTAAACTCGAATTCTCAGGGTATCAGCAGTCGCAGAAATACTTACTATGCTGCAGTCGGTCACATGTTTGATGTTCACTAAAGCTCCTGACACGTATTTATGTAGGCTGAGGAGTCGGCAGTTTCATTCGATTGTGTTTGTACTTGTAGCATTGGGCACTGGACACACCCAAGCCTGAGTAAAGTAAAGTATTAACTAAAGTAAATTAAAAACACTTTGTAAGGGCTTAGGTTTGCTTCCTCTAGTCGTCCTTTCATCATCACCATCGACAGCAGGTTATCTTGACCGTGTCTACATGCTTACGTGGACTGAGACGCTGCCATGTGATTGGCTGATTAGATGTTTGTTTGAAGAGCTGCTGAAATAGTTTATGTAAAAAAAAAAGGCCAGTCAACGTATTTTTTCAGTTTTGATTGCCATTTATATCTGTAAAGCAACTCTTAGGGGGCAAAAAATAAAGTTTTCTGATTTTCTTTCTTTAGCAGGGACATAATGTTGGATTACATTTTGTGCTTTTTGTTGTTTTTGGCATTTAAAGTGTTTTTTGAATCTACATCATTGTTTCCTTTGGGGAATCACTCTGAATGCTGACATATGTGTTGCTAATTGATGCACCACAATGAACTGGTTTTGAAACCTTTACAATAATAAGTTCTATTTGGCATCGTGTTGGGTTTATGGAACTGAAAACAGGGGGTGGAGGGCAGAGTTATTGGCTAGTGCTAGCGACTTTTTAAAGCTAAGATAAAAAAATAAATGAAATCACCATCTACAGTTTCTGAAGGGGAATATATTGCTGTATTTTGTTGTACCAGACCGTAAAGTTGGGTGTGTAATAGACTTGTAGTCAAGACCGCCTAATCCGAGACCAAGACAAGACCAAGACCAGAGGG
>NW_024582906.1:223801-228787 GCF_018398535.1 Haplochromis burtoni
CCCCCCCCCCCCCACTCCGCTGATGGTTGACTCCAAATCTCCCGAACACTATGTCGATTTGAGAACGCAAGACCGAAACAGCGAGACCAAGACCGAGACCAAGACAAAAGTCCGTCGAGACCAAGACCGAGACCAAGACAAAAGTCCGTCGAGACCAAGACAAGACCAAGACAAAAGTCCGTCGAGACCAAGACGAGACCAAGACAAAACTCCGTCGAGACCAAGACCACGTAAAAGTCTCGAGACCAAGACCGGTCTCGAGACATCCAACTCTAGTGTGTAACAGAAGTGACTTGATGTTACAACCAGCCTCAGCTGTCCATAAGAATAATAAACTGATTGGCTTTATTTTTTGGCTCAGAGGTTGTAGCTTACATAAATACCCATGATAATAATCGATTTAATTTATATAAAAGTTTATTTTAGTCTATGGGTCTATGGGGTTCACTTAATCATTTGTAGTAAGCCTCAAGTGGCCATTTAAGGAACTGCAGTTTTTGGCACTTTGTTTTTATGGTTATTTATTTATTTTCATCACAGGAAATATGATCTTGACAGTTCTAATATTTGTCCAATAATTCAGTGCACCCCTACTTTTGTTTATGAGAAACCAGCACAGAGTTTCTTTAATGTTAGACAGAAACACTCTAAAAGTGAAGCCAGGTTTTCAGGGAATATGAATATGATCATACACTGTGGATGAAAGAACCATTCTGCATTGCTGGGTTACGCTGTATATTAGCATGAAAGCAGAATCTCAGCACTCGTTAAGCAGATTGAAGAAATCAATCCAGTTCCACAAGGAGAAACAGACTCGAAGCTCCTGATTCATCTCCAAACTCCTTCTCGTGCATGTTCACTGCTGCACGGAGCGAACGGTAACCACTAAGCTGTGTCTGCTGTGTGCGATGCACCAATCTGCTCCCCCCACTGCTCTCTACTGTGTTTGATATGCTCTGAAATGTTTTTGGTGCATACTGATTCGTCTTCTGCTGTGTGTGTGTCTGTGTGCGGCTGCCACCTCAGATGATGTGTTGGCGAGGGATGCCGGTGAGTGTGTGATATGTCTAGAGGAACTGCAGCAAGGGGACACCATAGCCAGACTGCCGTGCCTCTGCATCTACCACAAAAGGTGAATGACACACACACACACACACACACACACACACACACACACACACATTTGAATCACTGCCCGTTATATAATTTTGCACTTCTTCTAATTAAATCGACTTACAGCATCTCGATAAAGGCATTCCTTAATGATGGACGGGTCCTGTGCCTTTGATTTAAAGGTTATTCATATTATACTATTGAATGATAGCATATCTAAACACTGATATATCACTGTCACATTATCTGGATGGCTTGAGATGATTACCACATACGAATGGAAAAGCCTTATGCAACGGCCTATTGATCCCCAGAAGTCCCAAAAGTCCCGGGTTCACTGAGTTTGTCACCGTAATGTAATCAGAATTATATTTTCAAAATAAAGGTGGCTATATAGTATATTACCCAGGAGAAGTACTCCGTCCATACATTTTCTACCAGCAGTGTAAGCAGAGAGCAACTCCTAAATGAAACTAAAGAACCGTTCTGAGAATCGTGTTTTGTTTCTTTTATTTTCTCTGTTTGTTTGTGTTGTTCCTCCCAGGAGAATATCCTCCATCCTCCATCATGACCTTAATAATTTTTACATTATATTGAGCTCATTTGTCATAAAGTTAAGCTAAACGCCTGCAAGTTTTTGCGTGTGTTTAGTAAATAACTGCAAGGCTGTAACTCATCATTAGCCAGCCATTAGACCCTAAAGCCCAAATTTACATGTCTGAATTGTTTTCTTGCGTCTAAGAGTTAAAAACTTTTATAATGCAGCTCAGCATAACTTCCAGAAAAGAAAAAAAAACATTTGTTATTAATGACATCATTAAGTGAACTGCAGTTACCATCTTCTTACACACATTAGCTTGTGCTCACACAGTTTATATAAGCTAGCACTGGGATCAGGTATACATTAGACTCCGGGTCAGTAAGTAAGCTGCTCAAAAAAATGAGTCTTACCTGCTTCTAGACATAAAAGCCCAGACTTTTGATTTTTATAAATAAGGTACTGACAATTCAAACAAGTAAAACAACATCTTAGCTTTTCTTACAGGGAGGCCTGTTTTTTCCATATGATGCATGCTGACTACGCAGTCATGGATTTACAACTGGATGCACTCTGATGATAGTGCCTTTTTCCAACCAATACCTCCAACAGATGTTTGAAGCGTAGCAAATGAAAAACAGAAACTACATATATATGTGTATATATATATATATATATATATATGAGGCATATCCAGGTGTCAAAACTGAAGCTAAAGGAAAAGAGCGGTAAACTAAGTTAACTACGTTTCTTTTATTTATTGGCCAGCAGGGGGCGACTGCTGTGGTTCCAAAAAGACTTCTGGTTGTATAGAAGTAATAAAAAGGAGTTTCATCCAGTGTATGCTCATCGCTCAACAACTAATCACTCAGAAATTGTTAGCCAATGAGAGTGCAGTTTCACAGTAAGCTCCACCTCTGCCTCGTAGTGTCCTGTGTCGAAACACCGAGACGCAGCAGCAAAAACACTCTCCCCAAGGTTTCGCAATAAGAGTAATCATCATTCATACTGTGGATGATGGGCGCTGTTTGCTTTGTGATTGTGATCAAAATGTCACATGGGGCACATTTACTCACAGAATTTTCACTTTTAGCCTCCGAATTTATATATCTGGGGCACAGCTCCACAGGGCCACATTGATTCTGAAGTATCGTTTTGAAAACAAAAGTCAGTCATTTTAAGACAGTAATGCAATATATCAGTTTATTTTATTTTACTTACTTTTCTCTCAAATCAAGTTTTTCCAGCAAATTATGTTTTTCAGTTCCAGCTTATATGTGACGTGTGTTAAAAACAGTGAATATTACCAATATGGTGTTTTGTTGAAAAATTCATACCTGTGTTACTGTTATAGCTGTTACCCTTCAAGTGTTGGATTCACATGCTCCTAAATGTTACATAAATCATCTTTTTCCTTCACTGTAGTAATTTTTAAAAAGGTACCATGCTTATATAAAATCCTGGTAAAATGCTTGGAGCTGCTTCGCAAAACAGCTGCTTTTTTTGGTTATTAAAAAACATTTTGATGGTTGCACCTCATGTATTTCTACTTGTAATGTAGCATTTTATACTTTATGGTGCTTAAATTGCTGCTTAAAACAAAAGATGTCCTTCCACCCACACACAGACTTATGGGGTGTTTTATTGCAAACTTTTCCATAAACACAGCGAGAATGTAAAATGTTACAAGTTGAGAAATAATGCACATTAGTGCCGCTCTTGTGTTCCCCCCTGGGTCTCGTTTACAGTATAAGTTGCATGTTGTGTATGTATTGCTAATGTGGGAGGATATGGAGGCCTTCCAACATGCCTACGTGTTACTTTAGCAACAACCCTCTGTAGTATTAAATCCATCTTAGACTGCAGTATAATTCAATTGTGTTCTTATGAGCTCTCAACGCTTAATCAAATTTCTATTTTTATCAGCTGCATAGATCAAGTAATCGCACTAAGTTCACTCTGTGTTTGCAGCTGCATTCAGGACGCAGCGTCATGCCTTCTGTTTGTTTCTGCAGCTGTATAGACTCATGGTTTGAGATCAATCGGTCCTGCCCTGAACACCCCTCTGACTGATTGACCACCGGGCCCACTCTGAATACTGTTCAAGGTAAGAAACACACTCAGAAGGCCAAATATTACAGACGAAATGTGTGTACAGTGTGCAAAAGAGCCAGTGTTGTCTTTTTACTGCTGCTTAAATGGTGGATTTGATCAGGACAGACTGAAAATGAGGCATACATACCAAAGAGTAAAATCTCTTTCTGTTTCTTGACCTTCTTGTCTGTTACAGGACATCTCGTGGTCCTGCCGGGGATATCTGGACACAGGCGTAACCAAATCTGGTGAACAATCAAAGTGATCAACACTTACGTATCCTGACAGAATCCATCATCCTACCAAAATAATTACTCCTTGAGAACTGAACCAAAAGAAAAAAAAAAGCGTAACTGTCGAACCATCGTTCACTCCCTCCATCTTACATCTGCTGATGATACTGCTGAGAACCCACCACCCTTCCTTTCATCCTTCGCACCTCTTCAAGCTAACAGAGTCCCTTAAAGGGCTTAGTTGGCCTCAGCTCCCCTTCTGACTCAACCGTGGCCAGCTGCTTCCCTGACACGCTCAGGTCCTCGCAGGCCTTACATCACATCTTTGGATTCAGGCTTGTCAGTTACTTGTGTCCAGCCCTCCCATGGCCTTAACTCGGAAGAGGAGTGGAAGCAGAGCGGAGGAAGGAATAAGGAAGGGAACCAGTGATATGGAAGGAGGAGGAGAAGGAGAAAACCGGCAAATGGATGATTGTTGAGCTGCAGGAGCTCGCTATGAGAAAAAGACTTGTACATTAGTGGGTGGGCCTCTTATCTCAATAGGACGCCAACTTGGTGATGTCCTATCATAACAGACTGGCTCCCAGTGTGCTCTTTTCTCATAGTTCCTGCCTCAGTTCTGCACTCTTCCTCACCAATATGACTCAAATAATTAATTTAAAGTCTCCGCAGTGCTATTTAGATGTGGTTCACGCATACCTGGGCAGGCAGAAAGAGTCAAAAATGTCAACCCATACATACAAGACAGCTTGTCTTGTATGTATGGGTTGGTAAGAGGGACTGGGGGCTTGGTGGAAAGGAGCAGTCCTGACTGGGAGGCCAGAAGGAGCCAGCGATGTAGTTTATGCTCCTACTGTGTGATATGTGTGTTTGGGATGCTCCACTGTCAGGCTTCACCTGGTATGTGTATGTACACTATGTGGGTGTGTGTGTATGCGTGGACTGGTGACAATGTAGCTTTTGCTGAAGCCTTGTGTGTGTGTGTGTGTGTGTGTGTGTTGTCATAGT
>NW_024582906.1:228856-230661 GCF_018398535.1 Haplochromis burtoni
GTGTGTGTGTGTGTGTGTGTGTGTGTGTGTGTGTGTGTGTGTGAGGCAGCATGAAAGGTTATCGTAGAGGGCTGACTGAGACAGTGCCGTGTGTGTTTTGAAATGTTTACAGTGTAGCTGTCCATGTTCCCCGTGTGTGCGACTGGCAGTCCTCCCTTTACTTTGCTGATGTTTACAGCTACAGAGAAGCGACATGACATATTGTAAATTTCACTTGTAACCTCTCTCGGTTCTTTCTTTTAAGATCTGCCAGATTTTTCATGTGATCATGATTAGTCATTTTCTTGTGAGAGCCTCGAGCAAGAGCCAGTGTGAATGAGTGTCTCTGTGCATATGACTGTTTGCATGGAAGGATTTCTGAACAGGCCCACTGGGCACAGCACCAAGGCCCAAGGAGTCAGATAACCCCGGTCCAGAGTCTGTCTTTTCTTGCTAATAAATAATAAGAGGACTTGAAAATACTCAAAAAGACCCAAACGATTTGAAAATGGAAGAAATAAATAAAAAGAAACTGAAAATATTCTAAAACCAGCTCCAAAGAAATTTGAAAAGATCCAAATCAGAGACCCACAGCTACCTAAAACAGCTACAGACAGACTCGACTGACTCAAAACAGCAACAAAGAGACTTAAAATGATTTAAAACTGCTACAAAGACACTTAAACTAACTTCAGTGGCTACCAAATGACTGAAAACAACTACAAAGAGACACTAATGATTCAAAAATGACGTAGAAAGATTAAAAAATAACTCAAAACAACAGCCACAACTACCAAAGGGACTCAAAATGACCTGAAACAGCCACAGACAGATTAATGACACAAGAAAAAACAACTACAGACGCATAATAATTTATAATACTCAAAATGACTCACATGAATCAAAACAGTTAGAAAATGTTTTAAATGGGCTCAAAATGTCTACTGAGAGACTAGAATGACTTCCAAACAGCCAAAAATTGACTCTAAATAATTTAAAACTGCAACATGGACATTCATAATCAATTAAATCAAAGAAATTCATAATTCCACAAAAACAAATGAAAATCAGAATTTCTAAAACAATTTAAAATGATGTAAAAAAAAACCCAAGAATTTTAAAGAAATAAAAAAAGGACCAGGTAGAAAAATAAATGGACACAATGGAGGAACAAACGCAGAAGCACCCTGAAGACGAGCAGAGGTGGACAACAGCGACGACCGTGTCATTTAAAGTCTTTTGTCGTTTCTTTGTGTCTTCCTTGGTGGAGGCCTTTTACAAGCCTGTGCCCGCGGGCCTGTTGGCTCACGATCCATCCATGACTGTTCGTGCATGTGTGTTTGCAACTGAAAAGGCGCCTCTTGGTCTTTGCGACTGTCGGTTCCCCACATTGTATTTCTGCTAGAGCAGGTCTGGCTGTCTGCGACGGGAGACGTGAGCCACTCAGACCCTTAAAAGGACTCTGTAGTCCCACTGTGGAGCCGCTGAACGGGGCTTATTTATTCATTTGTTCATATTTAACAATATTTGTTTAATATTCCAGTCATGTGGGGTGTTACTCACTCTTCAGAATGCCAAGAGCTGATGTGTGAAGACTACTACGAATCAACATACAAACTGCATTTACAAAGCTACTGTAAACAAATGGTGGAATAAATTGTGCTAGATGACAGACCATTTTCAGCTTTCATTCTGTGACCCAGATTCAACTTCTCCAGCAGGAGAAGTGGGTTTCATGGTCAACCTGCATGTGTTTTACTGGGACATGGTGTTGTTGCTGATCCCTTCAGGATAACACTCCTACATCGCTCAGAAATGTTCAGCAC
>NW_024582906.1:230681-268362 GCF_018398535.1 Haplochromis burtoni
CCCTCCCTTCCAGGAGTTATTTTAGGACTGAATGCGAGGTATCCGCTTTCAACCTATTTCACTCTGTCATTTAACATTTAACAACGTTTCCCAGAACCCAATCTGATAGTTTCCAGAGAGAAAACATTTAAAAGGCAATGAGTATGGGGTAAGAGTTTAAAATCTTTGTTTGTGCATTAGACTGCCTGCGTCATGAAGCCTGCAGGTCAAGAATAATGAGATAGGATTGGTAACTAACAATAAATCAACACTATGAGGTCTAATTTCATGCTGAGAAGTCAAACCCTAAACCTAACTATGTTGTAAATATAAACAACAGTTTATGAAACACTTTTTACATACATTTTTTCTTTTAGTTGCCACGACTTGCAGGAACAATTTCCAAAAGCCCCAAATTACATATTCTGATACCACAGGATTAGCATCAAGGGCTTTACTTTACTAGCCAGATAATGAAAACCACTGAAAACAGACAAATCCTTCATTTCCAGCCTGAACATAGAGGTGGTTCAAAACAGCAAGCCCAAATGTGTGTGTCAATAAAGTTTTAAATCAGTTCTGATTGACACATGTAGACACTGCAAGAAGCCCACGATGGAAAAAGAGGCACAAAACAACAAGGAAGCTCAAGCAAAATGAAAGCTAATCTATACATCAAGGGAATATCAGAGCATGCAAGCACGGGACAACAAATAACCCACAATTCCATGCACATGTGCTGCACACCGATCAAGGCTGTCAAAGTCTAACGTCAGTAATAATCTGAGTGTTTAAATATATATGTATTTTTTTTCTACACCTAATATACTTTTCGAATTTGTAAAGAATTTCTTGGTGTATCTCAAATGAAGATGGGTTGAAATATTCACAGGTCTCCAGTTGGCAGCATAACTCAAGAAGTCAGTTTACATACTGCCGAGTGTGCCCAAAAGGACACTTACCACAGTTTATTTACACAAATGCATGGCGGGAAACATACTGAGCATGTTGCATAGTGCGGGATGTCAGCAGATGACTTTACAGAAACACAAAAAGAGCGCTAGTAGCTGCAAAACAGCTGCAAAGACACAAAAGACCAAAAATAACAATGAAAAAAGATCTGAAAGGAGCAGGAAAATGAACACAAATGGCCTGTATTTGTATAGCGCTTTTCTAATCCCTAAGGACCCCAAAGTGCTTTACACATCCAGTCATCCACCCATTCAGACACTGGTGATAACAAGCGACGTTGTAGCCACAGCCACCCTGGGGCGCACTGACAGAGCCGAAGCTGCCTGGCGCCACCGGGCCCTCTGACCACCACCAGTAGGCAACGGGTAAAGTGTCTTGCCCAAGGACACAACGACCGAGACTGTCCAAGCCGGGGCGAACTCCCAACTCTTGAGCCACGATCGCCCACAAGTAAACGCAAAGCAATTAACAGAAAGAAAAGCCCCTCTCAGGCTTCATCAGTTTGTTAAAGTGATGACACTTTGTCATGCTCTTTGATTGGTGAGACATGACAGAACAAAACAGTACTTGTGTGATATTATGTAATATACATCAGTACACCAAATTTTCTTTTCTTGTCTTGCAATATTTTGACAGCTTTTTCATTTAAGAAGGCAACTTCCAGTATGTAGTCATGGAAACAGGTCCATATGCACTTGAGCAGACCTTAAATGGGTCAGGCAGATGTTCCACTGCAGGTTAAAAACTGCGACATACTGAACTTGCCACTGCTGTGCTGTTTGCATAACTGCATACTGCTCACTTCCTTTTGGAGACAGTCATGGGTCTGCTGCTGGATGATTCACCTGAAACACTTCTAGATGCAACCTGGAGCAACAAACTGATTGTCAGAGTCTTTCTGTCTTCATCACGGAAAGTCTGTGTCAGAAACGTATGATTCAGTCTGATATAGACGTTTCACTGCAGAGGAAATAAATGAGGTAAATTTGAACATATGTGAAAGCTTGGAAACATTAGTGTGGCCCCCTCCCAGCAATAAAAGGTATGTGAACTTTTGCACTACTTTTTTAAAGAGCGTTAAACACGTCAACACATCCTGAAAAACAATAAATCAATCAAAACATGCATGCATGCATATTCAGACTTGATCCTGTGAACAGAAAAATAAATGGGCATCTTTGAGCCTTACATGAGATTATTTTGGGCAAAGTTAAACTAATCTATTTTTGATAGTTGCAGCACATAAAAGATTTTTTCACGGGCATAAAGAGAAGAGCTGGCAGCGCCACGTGGGAGGCTTACATGTCTGCCTATTTACAGCTCCACCTCAGCTCCTAGAGTCCTTCCTCTTTATAGGGTAAAAATCCAAAAAACATAATTAATATTAGATATTTAAATTGCAGGCTGAAGCAGTTTTACTGTGTCATTTAAAGTGGAAAAAATGATTACTATATAATACTTTTACAGCCATTTGTGGGAAGGTGGCATTATTTTCATTAGGATTTTTTTTCTCTGACACTGTTGAAAAAATAAGAATGCATGAAAATCAATGCTGCCAATCATTGACCCATCTTAGGACCTGATAAAATTAATTGGATCATTTACTCCTTAAAATGTATTTTATGGAGATTACTTTTGTTTTGGTTTTTTTTTTTGATAAAAATTAGTGGAGCTATGTAAACATACTGGCCTTTAAAGGGTTAAAATCACAAAACATATGATTAAATACAAATAATATTTGATATTTATGTTTCAGGCTGAAGTAGTTTTAAAAGACTGAGTCATTACAAGTGGAAAAATATTACTGTATAATATTTTTACAGCAGTTTTTGGGGAGCTGCCAATTTTTGTCCTTAGGGCGTAAAGTATGACTTTAAAAAAAAGTCTAAAATTACAGAAAAATAAAAGTGGATGAAAATCAATGTTGCTGTCAATCGTTGACCAATTTTAGGACCTAATAAAAAAAATGATCCTTGAAATGCATTTTGTAGAAATGATTTCTCTTTTTGGGGGGTTTGTTCAATAAAAATCAGAGGAGTTATGTAAACATACCGTCCCAAAAGAACTGTAATTAATCTGTGTTATGTATATTTCAGGCTGAAGTAATTTTAAACACCGAGTCATTTAAAGTGGAAATTAATATGACTTTATAAGAATTTTCACAGCAGTTTCTGGGAAGGTGGCATTTTTATCCTCGGGGTAAAAAGAGCTGGGATTTTGGGATTTTTAAGGTTGACAACAGGATCCTAAACTACGCTGACTCTATAAATAACTAAAGTCCTGCCAAAACCAAACAAACAAAAAAACCTTGCTAATAACCTAATTAGCAGCTGTGTGTAGTTAGTAGAAATGTACAGTTCAAAATGTAAACGAACAAGTCAGCGCTACCTAAAGGTGCGAACAACATTAACAACTGCAAATTTGATAAAGACATCACAAAATATGTCAGTTTTATGCTGTTTTTTCTGTTGCCTTTCCAAATGTACACATGTTAGCAAAGTTTCCTCTACAGCATGTGGGGATTATATCATTTTATATCATTTTATATCAGGTTGATTCTTTTACATCTTTTTATTTAGCTTTGAGCAGTGTCATTTGATTAAACATTTATTCCATTTATTAAACATACAGTTTCAATCAGTTTCAATCTTGTTTTTCAGTTTCATAATGTCCATCAAAGCGTTCCAGGTTCACAGCCGCTGCGCTCTCACTCATATGTAAAGTAATGCCATTTTGTGAAAGTTGCCAGCATGTCTCAGGGCCTCAGGATGTCCAGGCTGTGACTCACTGGATTGGGGTATTACTGATACTGGGCTGTCACTTTCAGCTGGTCACCAGTGGTTATTTTATGCCAAACCACAGTCCTTCCTAAACCACATGCAGACACAAATTACTGAAGCAAGAAGATGTAAAAAACCAGAGACATCTTGTGCACAGTGCTGAGACGCAGGCGGCATGTGACAAAATACAGTGTGATGTACTGGGTTTAGAATTTATGGCAAATTTTTAACATTTGCCAGGTTTGTGTGGGTCACTTATATCAGGGTTAGGGGTGGGAGTGAGCTTAGGTTAACATCCATTTTGTTTTAAGGAATTTTTGCCTGTTTGCTTGAAAAAACTTACGGCAGCAGAACTGCAGGACCAAAATGTCTTCGTGGTACTGTCTGGAAAGCAAATCTTAACCCTAACCTTAATGCTGAGTTCAAGCACCTCTCCTGTATAATACGTTTTGGTTAATTCTGGGTAGAATCATGTTACTTTGCGTAGACCCTCTGAAGGGTTCCTGAAGAGTTTGGCACTGAGACACTGACAGATGATGCTTTGGGTCATGTGTGTTGTGGGCTTCTCCATGGATCTGACTTGTTCACGCGCACCCTTCAGATTCTGGATCAGATTAGGAGTTTGGAGGCCAGCTGAAAGACTTTAGGCTGTTTCCCTGCAGCCATTCCTGGGCAGGTTTGCGGTGTAGTGGGGATACACTGTCATGCTGTCCGAGGCAGCTGCCATCAGGGAGCACCACTGGGGAGGAGTGTGCTTGGTCTGCAGCTATGTTGGGTGTGTGGTACATGTTGGTTAGGAGTCAAAACACCATTCATATCATGCCAGAAGTTTATCCCAGCCAAAAATTACATAATAATGACACAAAAAATAAAGTTATTTATTTGTGACTTTAACTCTGTTCCTGATTTGAGTAATACTTCACCTGTCAGTGTTTACGTGCTCACCAAATCAACCAGAAGTTTTCGTTGGTTTTTTTTTTTTTTGCAGGAATTCCATTCCATATTTTACTCAAGAGTTTCTTCTGGAGCACCCACATTGTGTCCCAATGCCTAATGCAGTGTTAGCGGAAAGTGCTATGAACTTCAGCACAAAGTGTTCAATCCCACTCGCGTGTTTTTCTAATATTAGAGCGCTTGCGGTCATAATGTGGTTATGATGCCTCATGAGCGCCACTTCAAATAAAGTGTTGCAGGCCTGTTAGTGCTGAGATCATCCCTTCTGCTTATTATGGCCATGATGCATGGAGGGATTTCAGGAGAAGATTTTAACTTCAGCATCATGATGCATGGAACACAGGACCATAGAAAACCAACTAATAATAATAACTGCAGCTATTATTGCCTGTTTATGGGACACACAGTGTTCTCAGTCTATCATAGCCTGCAGCTAACAGAGGGGGATGATGTTTTGTGGAAATTACGTGGTCTTCAGTCAGTTTCTCACAGTGAAAAGTCCCTGCTGGCTCAGCTCAAACAAACGAAGATAGTACCTTCATTCACTACTGCTGCATTTTATTTAAATTAATGACTTATTCTACATTCTGAGCATTTGAATAATCACATGTTTATTGTGGATACTAGCATGACTCATGACTTTGGTGTGCAGTATGCACATCCAAGGCAAACTGAAGGTACCCTTACTGAATGGAGAGAAGGAAGATTACTGAATAGACTTGCTGCCATTTTTCTTTTATAAACTCATCAATGTCATCAAGAGATATATAAAGAAGGTCAGAGGGAAGACAAGTTTGAAGTATGCTAATTTCACTTTTAAGTGTGCTTCACAGAAAACTTAGTGTTAACTTGGCATTCATAGTTTAAGATACTTATCTTCTTTTTACAATTGTAGATGTAATTATTACAATTGCAATCATTACAGCGAAACATTCTTACAACCTGATACAAGGTGACTTTACATTTTTAATGGTTACATTCTGACCTCTAATGGCTGAAATTGTAATTACAAATTGCAAATTTTATGCTTTTCTTTGAATGAACAACTTGTATTATAATAAGGGCTAAGCCTGTTATTTGTCCTTACATAATTTGAAAATGAAATTCAGCACGTTTAAAAAAAAATCAAAAACACAAAAAACAAAAAAAAGAAGAGAAAAATAATCGATAACTGATTTTCGTTTGATTTTCACTAGCAAATCGATTGCTCTGGTCTTGAGCTCTCTGCGCCGCTCTGGTTGTTTCGTCATATTTTCTGGCGCCAAAACAGCAAAGGTAAAACAGACTGTAAACATAGCGGAGCTGGGTTGCGTCAATAACAGTTTACTAAAAGTATTTTTGTTACTGACCGCTTTACAGATTATTCAAACGTAAATGGACACGCAGTCGTATTTTCCCGTACCGCCTGGGGTGGGTATGGAGGAGAATTTCCTGTCTTTGGACGATATTTTGCTCTCTCATGAGAGACTTCCTATCCGGACAGAGTGCACTTTCCCTCAGCTTGGCTTTCTGGAGAAGTCGAGTGACACGCAGGACATCCCGGAGGTCGGTAAACACATAACAGTTAACGTTTTGCGAATGTATTTATGCTAAAACAAGTAAACCAAAAGTACCGGAATCGCCCGTTTATCTTTTTCACAAAGCTACTTACATCTCGCTAAACTTCATTCATATTTTTGATACTTTTGTTTATGTCATTGTATTTATAAAGGGAGAATCTTCGAAAAAGCAGTTTCCAGCGTTCAAGGATAGACAGGACTCGCGTGTAAATTCGGCGTATTTATAAACGCGAACAACTATACCAGTATCAAAATTTCTAACTTGTGTATGCTTAAGCTTCAGCTAGTTAGCATCGCAAGTGTTCTTCAGTCGGCTACCAGAAGGTGGTACTAGTCTTAAAAATCTACTACTAAACAAATAAACTACATTTGAAAAGCAATATTTCTAAGTACATACAGGAGCAGGTAACGTCAAGCCTTGCTGTAGGTATTACAGTAAAGTGAACAGTGCTTTAGTACATGTGAGGTCTTGGAGTTCTTAAAAAATCCGGTGTACACCAAAACACACCCCTGTAGCACTATTAGAGCTCCAGAGAGCTGGGGTATTGTTACTCCATCACTGTCTTTTGTTTCATCCCAGGGTACAAAGATGGAGCTTCCTCTGTGGCTGACCAAGGGCCTGTACGAGAGGAAGAGGAAAGTGGTCTCTGTGGAGCTTCCTAAGGTGTACAAAGAGGGTTGGAGGACCGTGTTCAATGCTGATCCCAACGTGGTGGACCTCCATAAGATGGGGCCCTACTACTATGGCCTGGGATCCCAGATGCTGCACTTTGACAGCCCAGAGAATCCTGAGATCGCACAGACTTTGCTGCAGGTAAAAAAAAAAAACGTTAACATGGAGGTAATCAAGGATGAGAGAGACCAGAGTGTTATATACCTATGTGGTATGTGACTTTTGTTGCCATGATGCCAGGTCTCTCTTGGAAATGAGATTTTTAATCTCAATGAGATTTTTTACCTGGATAAATAAAGGATTAATAATAAAAAAAAAAGAGTAGATCTCCATCACTGAAAGTGCAAAATAATCCTTATTTATCTTTTACTGTCCTGCAGTGCCTGCTCCAAAGCATGTTAGGTTCGACTTAAGAAATTACCAGATTTTAAACACTTTTATTGACCTATTGGCCTGGTTTTATTGATCATAAAACCAGGCACCTAAGCTGTGTCGCCGATCTTATATAAAATTTGTTAGTGAGCCTACTTACTTCTTTGATTTAGGCTTCTGTGTTTGCTCTTCACTCACTTGCCTTATTTTTCAGAACTGCAGCTGAAACAATATAGCCAACCTTATCTTAGATACAAGTAAATAACATTTTAATTGAACTAAATACAGTTTTAATTACAGTCACAGCCGCCTGTGTTTTAATGATAGAGCTGTGATTGTAAGAAGTATAAGCGACACACGTTATGTTTTTTTACTCTTATTCCATTCGATTGGTCACGCACTCCAAATACTGACTCTTTTTGCGAATGCTAAATCGTGGCTTGTTGAGTTTATAAGCACCTTGGGGTGGCTGTTGAGCCTGATCACCAGTGTTTGGTTAAGTGATGCCAGCAGCTGTGGCTCAGGTGGTAGTTACTCCATTGGTAAGACGGTGGATCGATCCCCGACTCCTCCAGTCAGAAGTGTCCTTGGTTAAGATATTGAACCCTTGTTTGGCCCGTATGTGTTGAAGTGACTAGGGATAGACAAAAGGCCTGTGTGTATGATTGGGTGAATGAAATTTGCAGTAGAAAGTGCTCTGATTACTCAACTGAGTAGAAAGATATTATAGAAGTGCCAGCTTTGTCCTGTATATGTTAGTATTTGCCTCAGGTTTCGTCATGTTTAGTATGAGCAGCCGCCATTGTAACAGGAAAAAAGGAAACACAGACTAGACCCACTGTAATAATAGCAGGTGTGTGCTGCACAGCCATGAAATAATATAAATCAGACAGAGGTTTTTATTCCGCATGACATGTGCAGTGATTGATTTCCTTCATCAAGGACACAGCATGTCTGCAGATTCGTGAAAACAGTGTGTGCGCGCGCTATGGGAGGTGCCTCACCTTGTACTTCTCCTGTAGGTCTGCCTCAGACCTACAGGAGAAGTACAAGCCATTAGCTTCTTGTGGTGGCAGATATTAAGTGGACTGGGTGGAATTTTAAGTTGCCACCAGAGTTTTGGATTGTCTGCGTATTGATCTTTGTGTACAGATGGTTTGTACCTGAGCAGCTCCTTTTATTGCCACTCATAATATTTAAAAAAAAAAATGAAGGAAAACAAATGAAAGAGTCCAGCTTAAGCTGTCTATACCGACGGCCCATTCTGACTGTCTCTTACTACTCGTGTTTTGCAAGTGAGGATAATTTCTGCACTTTCTATGAGGTGGAAGACAGAAAAAAGAAATTGGAGCCTGTGTTTGGTCATCGTGACCGCGATCGCCTTTGAAACATATTGTCACTGAAGCCATTGCATGGCTCTTGGATCTTTTCCATTCCTGCTACACCTTTTTGTCCTTGTCTTATTATCAAAGTGTCTGAAGGTCTCAGAGTATCTTAAAGCATTCATGTTGTTTTCCTAAAACCTCCTAAATGTGGTGTCTGACTGCTGCTGGCAGTAATGCTGCTTAATGATTTCCAGATAAACTGATCCTTGTGTGATGTAAGTTTAATATGCAGGCTTGAAATAACTCCATCCATCTTTTACTGTAAAAGTGCTTCCATTATTACCAAAAATGCTTCCTCCAATAGAAATTCAGGGTGTATATAATTATAGTTATCGTGTATATCATGACTATTCAGACTCATCTGCTGAAATATTATATAACATGCAGATTTGGTAACTGGACTGACTCTTATGCTTGTGCTTTTCTGTTATGCCTGAGTACTCAAAGAGGAGCACTCTTTACTGAAAGCCACATTCACACAGTGCCACTGAGCACATGCTGACTGTCACACACACCGGTCGATGGAATCGGCCAATTAGAGTTCAGTATCTTTGCCAAAGAACATTTCAACATGTGGACTCAAGCAGCCAGGAATGGAACCAACAACCTCTGTTTGGTAGACAGCTCGCTCTACCTCCTGAACCAATTTCGACACTTTTTCTGTAGTTAACCAAAATGACCGAGGCCATATTTCTTAGCAAGCTGTGCAGATGCTTATAGAGAAAGCTGTGCAGTTTTAACCCATTTCCAATCAGGAAGATATTACAGATTTACTTCAATTATTCATTTTTTTTAAGCTATTAGATAACAAGAATATATGACTGCTTATTTCCTTGGATGGCCTAAACCTCTTTGAGGGTGCAGGAATTAACTGAAAAGTTTGAAACAGTTGTGTTGGATACTTCTGAATTTTTCTAAAAAGTTATACTTTGGATACAACAGTTTTGTTTTCCCTCTGAGGAACACCTGCATGATGTTTTTCAGCTATGCATGTGTAGCTTTCTAGATTAATTGCTAATCTGAATGAAGAGGTTAATGTACAGTTTTGTTAAAATTGCTCCCAAAACAGATTTTTGTAACTTTTGAACACGAGCAGAACCCTTTGATTAAACACGTGAGTTACTAAATGCAGAGGGTGATAAATGGCTTAAAAGGAATGTATTAATCGTGGACATTTGTACAATGTTTGATGGAGAAAAGGTGCAGAGTGGTGCATTTAAAAACTGTCCAGAATTCACGAAATGTGGTATCTGATTTCCCCACTTGATGAGGCACAGAACGTTTCTCTGTTTTAAGCCTTGTTTCAGTCTTCTCATCCTCTGAGGTGCTAAGCCCTCCAAATAAAGGATTTCTGCTGGATTAACACCAAGATCAAACACGTGCTGATGGTATGTTATGCGTTCCTGGACCAGCAGGGGCAGACCACTGTTCTCTCTGCAGCCAGACATGAAGTTTTTCCTTGTAATGAGGTCACAGTGTTTGATGGCTCTGATGTCACCTTCTGTGTCAAGCAGAAATCTGAACGTGAGATTTATTTGTTGCATAAATGAACAGATCTGAGATTAGAAAGTGAGTCTTTCACTTTGTGCATGTGTTACTGCACTCTTTAGTCTTGTTTAAGGAAAGAGGATTTGTCCTGGTGTAGCTGACTGACAGAAGCAGCAGCCCAGACGTTTTATTAAAAATGCTCAAAGGACACACATTCACTGATAAACCAGTGTTACTCTCTTCATCACAGCTAGGGGGTGCAGTCAGCTCAGGAAGTGTTACAGTGCTGCTGTTACCAGGCAGACTCACTTTAACCTGACTGACACACAAACAGAAACACATGTTCAGAGTTCTTTAAAGCCTCTCATAACTCAAACTGTTAGAAGCTGTAAGATTATTTTTAACGTGAGCACAATAGCTTAATCTGTCGTGTTGAAATGTATCAGTTATGAATAATGCACGACTGCATTCTGACTGAAAAAATAGAAAACTAAAGGTGGCAATCAGTCTGGTGGCATAGTGATTGACAGAAAAAGAACAGTTGTTTTTTTTTTAAATTGTTTAAGTTTCTTGTTGACATAGTAATTCTTTCAATGTTCGAGTCACACATGTTAGTATTGATCTATATTGTCACAGCTGGATCTATAATATATTTGTGTGGCTATCCTTCTGTGCTAGAGATGCACTGACCCACCTTTGTCCAAGTCCTATCTGATATCGATACCATTACTTCAGATATTTGCTGATATTGAATCCTAAATTATTTCCTTGGGAATTAATAAAGTATTCTGATTCTGAAATACTAGTAATGAATTAATGACGTAATCATCCCCGTGACAAAATCACGTGCAAACTCCACACAAAGGCTTCGGCTGGGGTCGATGCTGATCGCTGTGACACCTGCCTCCCAACCTGTAACCCGGCCTTTGGAGTAAACTAAATGTTTATTCCAAAAGTCGGGTTCAATTAAAATGTTAATTAAAATGTCCTGGGAACAAACCTTAATGCTCATGTTGATGTACTTGGATGACCCACAATTTCATTTTGTTCTTCCTGTGAAGTTGTTTTTTTTTTTTTTTTTTTTTTTTTTTAAATGTGAAATAGAAAAAGCAAATTAACTGTTATTGAAAATAATCTCTTATCTTTAATTTAATGTTACAACTCAATGTAGCAGCAACAGGGAGAGCCATGTTTAGACACACTCTGATGTTACCGCCAATATTTTTGAGATCAAGTTTTTTTTCTTTTCTTTTTTTCTTCTTTTTTTGAAGCTTTGAAGTTTTGCCTGAAAGTTGAAAACATGAAATTCTACATGTCTGAAGTTTAGCATTAAAATGATTATCAAAGGTGAGCTGTGTTGCACAAACTGGGTCACTCTGATTGAAAACTTTGCAAGCATGCCTAAAATGTAAAATACATTCACTGCTTGGTGAGTTTCTGCACATTAAACTTTTCCTGCTGTCCTCCATCCAGACATTTATCGCTCGCTTCAGGCGAACCATGGACTCCTCCCAGAACGCCTACAACGAGGACACGTCAGCGTTCGTGGAGCGTCTGGACTGTCTGGAGAAGGCTCTATTCAGGTCTGGCCAGAGCGGCCTAAACGGCTTCCAGAGCTGGGAGAAGGGGCAGGCCTCGCAGCTCACCGCCTCCAGCCTGGTTCTCAACTACCGCAAGAGGAAAATCACTGATGTTCAGCCCTAGCCCTGCTCACCCGCAAGAGACTCTTTTTAGTGCCGTCTTTGTCCACGGACCGCTTCTTCCCCTCAGCCTGAGCCATGCAGGGAGTGTTGAGACGTGGACCCTGTAAAGAGTATAAAGACATTTCTATTTATTTGTCACATTGCGTGCATTAAGAAGCTTCTTTGTGACATTTACACAAGTAAAGACTGTTTTTACCAGTAAAGATTCAAAACATTTGCTACTTTCTATCATTACAAGGCAAATTATAATATCTTCTACTTTGGTTTGAATTTTTAAAAATCTAAAATCAAAGCAACGTTATGAAGATATTCATCCTAATATCTAAAGGCCTGTTAATAAACTTGTGATATTGGTATTAGAGCAGGGCGATATGACCAAAAATATTTATCACGATATACATTTGAAAATTTGCGATGATATAACTGACGATATAATTGACACCAGACAAAATACTTTACAACTCCACAACTTTATTAGTGCAAAAAAAACAAAACATCATTGTGTTTTCGCTTAAACAAGCAGCTATTTTTTATTTTTTATTTTTTTTTAAATGTGCATTAAAGTTATATAAAAACTAAATAAAATTTCTTTCAAATTTTTTTTTATGCCCGCAGCACTTCAAAGGGTGAGCCAACACTTCAAGGTTCACCTGTATCTGAGCGTATTTGAGGAAAATTCAATTCAGTTGCTGTGAGGTTTTCTGTTCTAAGCTAAAAACCATACAATAATATAGACAAAACCTCAACAATCAGATGACCTCATATGAGCAAGGCGACCGTGGGAAGAAAAACTCCCTTTTGACAGGACGAAACCTCTGGCAGAATTGAATTCAATTTTATTTATACAGCGCCAAATCACAACAACAGTCACCTCAAGGCACTTTATGTTGTACAGTAGATTAGAGATGGCACGATACCACTTTTTTATATCCGATATCAAAAATTTTGATATCTTCCGATACCGATATGAATCCGATATAGTGGGGTTTTTTTTTTGTTTTTTTTTTAAATCAATAAAAATGTTTTTTTTTTTTGTTTTTTTTTAATATCTTGCTGCTTTTTGTATAAGTTCATACTCAAGTTACAAAAAACAAACAAACACTAAAGCTATTTTTTTTATACCTGTATGCAAAAAATATACTGCACCGAAAATATTTCATAGTTCAGAAATACTGATCAAAACCTACACCATCCTCCCTATTCTGGTATTTTAAAGAGTAAGCAACCTAACTAATAGGGTTGCAAACTCCCAGCAAAAAAAAGAAAGAAATGGGGAACCCCCTCACCCTCCACCTCGTGATGCTTAATCGACGTAATCAACTTTAATTTCATGCAGTGTGGGGAAAAAATGCACAGAAATAAACTATTTTTCAAGAATAATTAAATAGATTCAACATCTTTCTTCAACAGAATTGCAGACTGCACAGATGGAAAAAGTACTATAGCTTACTGGGGTATATTAGACTTAATAGTTACTATATACAGTAATTGACTTCTATACATTTTTCATCAGATTAAAACTTTGGGTGTAAGATGATAATTATTTATTAAAAGCTACACATTTTAAATGAGAATAAGAAAGAAAAGTATGTCTTTGTGCCCCCTTTTCCCTGTTCATGCCCTATCGGCCCCCTTGGCTAAACTTTGCTAGATCCGCCCCTGCACAGTTACCAGCCGTTAGCTACGTAAAAAAGGATCCTGGTGTAGAAAGTAATATTAAATAAATTCTAACAACAGCTTATCAAGCTTAAACGTGCTGCTGTTGTTCAGCCGCTAGTTTCCTCTTTCTGGCGCGAAGTGGGCGATAAACAAACAAGAGAGACGGACTTGCGACAGAAAAGCCGATCAGCTGATCACTGATCAGTTTCATGATCGAAGTAGCAGCAGGAGAGGAAGGGAGAGAGGCAGTCGCTCCATATATCGGTTGTTAAGCTTAACGCGGGAATGCTTTACAAACATTCAGAGATGGACTTACGCACTTGCTTTACTTCTCTCTGGGATCACTTTGTCGGAGATGAAATGCCGGGTTGGTAGCGAGGCTCCAAATGCTCAACCAGATCGCTGAGAGGTCTCGCACGCCACAGCCGCTCTATCACGTGACGCATACTGCTCCGATGTGCTAAGGTTATGAGGCGAGTTACGGAGTGTTGCAAGTTTTTTGAGGTGCTTTTTTAATATTTAACGGATCGGATTACATTTTTTATTTCTCTCCGATATCCAATCCAGTAATTTAGGTCAGTATCGGACCGATACGTAATATCGGATCGGTCCATCTCTACAGTAGATCCTACAATAATACATACAGAGAAAAACCCAACAATCATATGACCCCCTATGAGCAAACACTTTGGCGACAGTGGGAGGGAAAAACTCCCTTTTTAACAGGAAGAAACCTCCGGCAGAACCAGGCTCAGGGAGGGGCGGGGCCATCTGCTGCAACTGGTTGTGGGTCAGGGGAGGGAGACGGGACAAAAGAGATGCTGTGAAAGAGAGCCAGAGGTTAATAACAACTGATGATTACCTTACCACCCCAGCTTTTCAGACACTTTGACACAGTCTAGTAAGCTGTTACGCTGCCCATGCTTTCTGTCAAAAGGGCTGTTTAGTTTTTTTGCATGGTAACGAACCTCTCCTGACAGATGATGCAGCTGAGGGCTCCCACAAGATCTACGTGATGTGGTGATTGACTGCACTTGTGGGTAGCCGTGATTTGCTCCATAAAGGCGACTGAACAGTTTTTCCCTCTAATTATCCTCCTTGCTGTCAATCAGTCTTTGATGTCACACTTCCACCATCCAGAAATGAGTCAGTCGAGTCATTTTTTTTTTAGATAATTTTTTATCCCTGTATTTGTACAGGAAATGCATGCATTAAAAGGTATAAAATAAAGTGTCTTTGCATTGAATTGCATACTAAGAATCACTAGTTAGCCTAAAATAAATGCAATCAGACCGTTGGAGGAAATCTGTCAGGCATGAGTAGAACAAAAGACCCAGAGCTGACTGTGAGGAAACATACTAATCTCTGCACTGTTAATACAGAAGGCAGAAATGCTTTGCATTTTGTTTAAATATAAGAACAGTAAAATCTTTAAATATCAGGTGACATTGTGCCTGTAGGAAGAGAAATCGAAACTGTTTCGAGTCCATTTTCTGCTGCTTATCTGGACGCCGAGCAAGCCAAGACATCACTCTCCCGAGCAGTGTTTCCCTGCTCCACCTTAGGGATCGTGTGGAGTTAATTGGCTAGATGGGTGTATACTGAGGTATCCTACTAGTTGGATGCACTTGAACATTGATAAAAAGTACCCAGAATGCATCTTGATCAGATGTCTGTACCACCTCAGTGTGAAGGAACAGGGACTGTTTGTCCTCTTCTCACCTCGCCTCACCACAAAGAGCCAAGACTTCCTACAGTGGAAACTCATTTAGATTTTTCTCCGAGCGCAGTCATGCTCTGCTATCTGTCAACCATATCGGTGTGGGACAACGCGGCAATTTCTGCTGACTCTGCTCCGATCTACCGTCACGCTGACTCTTACAGCGAGTAACAGCATTGATTTCCTGACCTCAAATGAATCCCTGCTCCCCACGCAGGCCCGTGTTGTGTTTATTATAAATCATTGGCTTTAAAGAGAATTCTTTGTATTTGGGCTACGCATATCTGACATTTCTTGGTTAATGATCATCTATAAAATGTATAAAAAATATATAAATCACAAGTTGAGAGAAAAGTTTTCAGAGAAAAACATTTATAGTGTAGAATCATTCTGAATGCAGCTAATGAATATTAGCTTTAACAGAGAATCATGTGATCTCTCCAATTTGGAAAACACACAAAGACATCAGTGCCAAAATTCCCAAATACTCAGGAAGAAGCTCAGAATCTTGGCATTCTCATTATCGTTCATCCTGTGCTCAGTTTGGATGTAAAACTGCTTTAAAATGTTATATTACAAAGGTCTTTGGTCTTCAATGTGACGGGAGGCCTGCAGGCACTCGAACAGTGAATACTGCACAGAGAGTCTCCACAGTGTGCAGATTGAGGTCACATCTATGCCAACTGTTGTGCACAGTGAGCCGAATCTGTAATAACCACCTGCCGGGCACCAAATGCTCTTAAAATGTGTCTTTGGTAGAATTACCAGCGAGGGTCGTACACCTCGCAAACCACACAGTCATGACAAGACTTTCAGAAACAGTCTTTAGCAAAGCTGTGGTAACACTCCAAGGAGCTAAAAGTTGCTGTTGGATCCCTACAGATCCTCACAAACCAAACCAAACAAACCAGCGCTCCATGGAGCTGAAAGAAGGGGTTTATTTAAAAAAACATTTAATCACTTATTAACCATTAAAACACATTCTTTTATGCTAGTTCATTTATAGTTAATATATAAAAAGTTAAAAGATCAAGCATATTATACAAACATGAAACAAGATATTTAAAAGTCAAAAAACAAAACGGTGAAAACAGAGAAACGCCCACTCGCACAGACACGTGAATATATAGTGTTCAGCATAAATGAGTACACCCCCTTTAAAAAGTACGAATTTAATCAGTAGGTCAATGAACAAAAGGACAATTTCCAAAATGTTCACAAGGCTGAGTTTTATTGAACACTTGTTTAACTCCATAACATGAAATTAAGCTTATTAATATAACTTAGATCACAAAATCTTCAGTTTTACTCAAATTGGTTAAAGCAAAAATGAATACACCCCGCAACAAAAACTACCACATCTAGTATTTTGTATGACCACCATGATTTTTAAGGACAGCACCAAGCCTTCTAGACATGGAATGAACAAGATGGTGACATATTGCAACATCTATCTTTTTCCATTCTTCAAGAATAAGCTCTTTTTGAGCCTGGATGCTGGATGGGGAGTGATGCTCAACTTGTTGCTTCAGAATTCCCCACAGGTATTCGATTGGGTTCAGATCAGGAGACATACTTGGCCATTTGATCACCTTCACCCTGTTCTTCCTCAGAAATGCAACAGTAGCTTTAGATGTGTGTTTTGGATCATTGTTGTGTTGGAAAAGTGCACGAAGTGATGGCAGCAGCTTCTCCTTCAGTATAGAGCAGTACATTCTTGAGTTCATGATACCATCAATGAAATGCAGCTCCCCAACACCAGTAGCACTCATGCAGCCCCACATAAGGACACTGCCACCACCATGTTCCACTTTAGGCACCATTGTCTTTGAAATGCATGGTGCACAGGTGAGTCTAATGCATCTCATTAGACTCACCTGTAGTTGAATGCCTGTTAATTCGAATTTTGTAGTCTTAATTGTGGCTTTTCTCCTAAGACTATAATTGGGGTGTACTCATTTTTGCGGCATGGGCTTGAATGAATTTGTTAGGGAAATCACTTTTGTGTGTACAAATTAACAAATCTTATTTGCAATCAATGGCCCACATTTGTGGGAGTATTTTGTAGTATAGTATCTCATAGAAAATGTTGATTCTGAAAGGAAACTAAAGGTTTTCTGACAAATGAAGTGGGGTGTACTCATTTATGCTGAGCACTGTATGTACATTTGTATATACAAACCATGGTTTTATATCCTGTCTCTTTAGTTCAAATTCTTTGTGTTTTTCCTTTCTATCTTAACTTCCTGTATTGTTCATTTCGATTTCTGCATTGATGCACTTTGTAGGTTTAACCATTTCCTGGTTATTTGCTTCACTCTATTCTCAGCACCCTAAATACTGTGTGATTAGTGTTGATGTGCAACAATGAACATAAAAATATAACATTTTCATTACCTCGACCCCCCCCCCCTCAAAAAAAAACAACAACAAAAAACAATAATGTATCAAGGAAATGAATCTCAGTTGCTTCCTAGTTAAATAAATGTTAAAGTAAATTAAAATGAGATGAAATTAAAGGACGAGTTGGGAGACAATCAGTAGAGACCGCCTTCCTGTGGAACTACATATATGTAGTAAAGTCATTGTGAAAAATCCAGTTAGAGGCGATCTGAGCACCAGTTGCCAGAGTGAGCATTATCACTGGAACTGTTACTACATTCATCTGATTCCCATTGTAGCCCGGTTAGTGCTTTAACAGATAAACAAGCCTAAAGATAAAAAAAAAAAAAGTTATTTTATTAAATGTGGGACTTTGCACCTCAGATCATCTGGTATTTTATATTAGATGGTTCACAGGTGGAACTCATAATGTTAACAGTGGGGTTGTTCAGTATGGCAACGACAGTGAGTTTCTAAACATATCAGGGGCTGAAACTGGTTCATCTCCAGTAAGCAGAGAGTAGTTATCTTTTTTCTTATTCACTGATATCTGTGTGTTAAAAAAAGCCTGTGTATTAAAACTAATGATGTTTTTAAAATAATGGCTGCGCCACCCACTATGATTAAATAAGAGCCATGTTATAAAGAGTATTTCCTCAAATCAAATAATTTATTTTACCCCTGTTGCAAAAGGTATCAGGCTTTTTTTGAAGCAGTTTGAGGTAAACAAGATCTTCATTTTTAATTCTGTCTGAAACTATAATTATTCAGAATTTAGTAAAAAGTAGTAAAAATTCACGAGCGACTCAGCTCCCACTTACAGTCATGTGAAAACCTGGCTAAGCAGTCCACGATGTTTTTATTTTTACATTTTTGTTTCTTAAACTTGGAAAATGAATAAACTTTTGGTAAACTCCACAAGGTTTACGAGAAACTACTGATGGGTCATAATCCACGCGATGTTATCACCACAGGTTAAAGGTGGGAAAGTCACCAGCATCACTAAGAGATCAAATTTGATTGGCTGACTGTCAAGGTTGAAAATGTTGATAACTTACCAGGAATAGTGCTCTTCAGGTGTGAAATTTCTGCATTTAGGGAAAAATCTGAATTTTCCCCCCAAAACCTGGCAGAGTGAAAATAGTTAAAACTTCAATATTACACAAAATTCCTTCACTGAACAATGAGAACGAAGACGCTGAGAGAAACAATGAGAAACTGGATGCTGTCGAAGGAGCTTGGAAAGAAAAGCGTCTGCACTTCTTTAAGTTTCTTGAAGATGTTTCGCTTCACACCTCTTAGACTATGATGACCTGGATGACTGAGAACCTTCACAAATTAACTGGACACTGCAGTTTGGGCTTTTGAACCTCGAGCTTCAGAAAATGTCCAGGGGAATCTGGGTCCAAATTGTCTGGGAGTGGTTTTCGCGAAAGCCTCGTTAGAGGAACTGGCCCACATATTTTAGCAAATTTTCCCCTGACTTCCTTTTTCAGCCTGGAGGTTGATGCTTGGTGTCGATGTGCTCTACTTTGCCCTCTTAAAGTTACTGCATTTCACTGCTAATGCAAACTCAACACTTACAGTCATCTCTCCAAATGAAAGATTGTAGTGTTTTAGTAGACAGAAATTCTTTGTCAAACAGTTGGATTAAACTAAAGAAATGACGTGATCGGTACTGGATAGGTGTAATAAAAAGCCAGGCTTTCTTTGAGTTAGCTGGTGTAACAAAAATGAAATCTCAGTCGGAGATAACAGCTATCCTTGGTAGTCCAAGCTTACTGCTTTAGGTCATTTGACTCCTCTTCTTCACAAACTGAACCTACAAAGACATGTTGAGCAAATTATCACCAAGCATAAAAACATATTTATGCATTTTCTACATACAGGTGGATGCATACAAATTGACATGACAATGTGACAGTTTGCACAACTTACTTTACTGCACAACTTCATTAGGTGGCATTATGGACACACAACAGGTTGCAGGTATAAAATGTAATTTAGAACATGTCATCAGGACAGAATGAGTCAGTAGTACGGTGCCTCGAGATACCAAAACTATTTTATATTTTTTATATTCTAGGCTTTTAGCCATTTATATAAAAAAAACAGTAATAATGTATAAACAAACAAATAAAACCACCCAGTGCTTGATTTAAATAGCAGACTGCATGATACAGATTGTTTTTACTGGATTACTTTGTGCACACAGGTAAAAGTGTGTGTGAGTTGGTGTGAGTATTCAGCAACATCCAGCTGACTACTGTAACGGGTCATGCATCAATTTATGTGAAAAAAAAGATGCATGTGAGCGTGTCCTGGCTGCAGTGCTGCCCTGAAGTGTTAGCCACGGGTCACATAATAGGAGTCAGAAGATAGGTCAGTGCTGATGAAGATATTGACATTGCCTCTGGGCTGTAACTGTTGACCCTGCTGACAGAGAGAGAGCACTAAACAAAGAGCCTTCACCACATCATTGCTCGATGAACCCGAGGTGATTTGTGTTCAGTGTCTGTTCTATTTTCTCCTGTGATATAACTCGGTTTATGTGGTTGGCCAAACCACTCATTACGACTGCTTTGATGGCATTTTCAGATCCGATGCCCTTAGGCTGCAGAAGGCTGGGAAATGAATATAAAATTAGATTCTTAATATGATCTAGTTGAGATGAATGATTCTTTCCCGATGTGGGTCAGTCAGTGATGACAGACACATAATGTGTGACATAAAACCAGAGCATGGAGTCAGATTTAAGCTCTTGTGGAGCTGCTGGTGCAGTGGGGGAAATGACTCAGCTTAAAATAACTGCTGAATGATTTTGTGCTGT
This sequence comes from Haplochromis burtoni, assembly GCF_018398535.1. Lineage (NCBI taxonomy): Eukaryota > Metazoa > Chordata > Actinopteri > Cichliformes > Cichlidae > Haplochromis > Haplochromis burtoni. The sequence continues at coordinate 251,138 of NW_024582906.1, forward strand.
GACCTCCAGGTTTCTCTTTGCACGCTGGTTGCGATCAGCTCACCTGTGTTGCTGCGGCTCTGTGCTTTACTGCTCTTTGTAGAACTGTGAGTTTTGATATATGCGCAGATGTTACATGAGCCGTCATGGCTGCTTTCCAACCTTGTGGAGGGGGTGGAGTTTGGTCAGTGCAAATCAAGAGCATCATCAGCTTGAATACCAGGCTGTACCAGTCCAAAATAGTCCATCACTGTAACCTGAACCACAATAATAACAGCAGCACATCATGTACAGAGCAAATAACGATTAAGACATGACATTTCTTCTCCTTTTAGCTGCTCCTATTAGGGCTGGCCTTGGCAGATTATCACACCACATCCCAGCATGCTCCTCTGTCACACCAAACCTCTGAATTCCCTTCTTCACCACATCTATGAATCTTCTCTGTGGTCTTCCTTTTTTCTTCCTGCCTGGAAGCATGCTTTGTCCAGTTTATCCACTTTTCCTACATCACACCTTACTCACTCACTATGTGTCAACCTTAAAAACCTCTCTGCATTGAATCATACCTGCTATTAGAGCTGGGCGATATATCGAGTTTTTTTAAAGTATCGATATATTTTCATACAAGATATAAGATGTGACAATATCGTTTATATCGATATAGTCTATGTTACGTTATAATTATACTTGTGGAGCTTTTGTCTCTACGCAACGTTACTCGGCCTCGCCTCTCCTTCACTGAACACAACTCCCCCTCCCCCATAGCTTCACCTGCAGGCAATGACAAGATGAAAGCGGAAAATCTCCGTTAGCGAGTTACCGTGCGTGGGGCTGGACGGCGTCAACGTGTTAGCGAGCTAACGCGCTAACGACATGCAGCCAGGAGGGGCTGCACGGCCTAAAATCCTTTCATTTTCTCAAAAATCGACAGTGCGCCTTATGTATGAATTCTGGTTGTGCTTACTGACCGCGAACCGATTTTATGTGGTACACAGCGCTCAGCAATCTGTCAAAAAATGTTTTAATATGACTTTGCTAAGCTACGGAGCTGCACCGCTTGATGGATTGTCGGAGGATTACGGCTACCGAGGAGGAGCCTCGCGGAGTGATACGTACTGTGTGTGTATAAGGACCACAAATGGCACCTGTTCAGAGACGTGGTGCAGCTGTGAAATCTGTCTCTTTGTTATTATGCTCAGCGTCTATTAGTTTACATTTTGACTGCACAATTGTGAGCTTTTTGTTATGCACAAAAACAACATTGTTTTCTTTTATTTATGGACCATGATTATTTAATAAATGCTGATAATTTATTTTTGAGTAATTTCTTCATGTACATCTACGCTGTATGTAAATAAAAGTGCCCGTGTGACATCTGGGACACAGTGTGACTAAGAACTCTCTTTTTGTTCTTAACTTATGGCTTTAAAAAAAACAAAACCAAAAAAACCAAAAAACCAAAACAGAGATATATATCTTATATCGCCATCCAGCTAAAAAATATCGAGATATGAATTTTGGGTCATATCGCCCAGCCCTACCTGCTATTAATCTCAGTCTCTCTTCCACAGCATGTCGTTATCCTGTCTTCCTTCTCCCACCCTAACTGGTCGCAGCAGATGGCCCCGCCCCTCCATGAGCCTGGTTCTACCGGAGTTTTCTTCCTGTTAAAAAGGGAGTTTGTCCCTTCCCACTGTCGCCAGAGTGCTTGCTCATAGGGGGCCATTTGATTGTTGGGTTTTTCTCTGTACAATATAAAGCGCCTTGAGGCGACTGTTGTTGTGATTTGGCACTATATAAATAAAATTGGATTGAATTGAATCATAGGAGGTCTTACTGCCATCTTGTAAACCTTTCATTCTTGCTGCCCTTGCTGACCCCAGGTATTTAAATTTATCTAACTTCGCTACGTCTGATCTTTGCAGGTTTACTGTCACAACTGTCTAGGGATGGGTATCGTTTAGGTTTTATCCGATACCGGTGCCAAACTGGTACTTTTGAAATGGTGCCGGTGCTTAAACAGTGCTCGAACCGGTGCTTAAAGAATGGAGAACACAAACTTTTTCCAAAAACCTCTTATGTTTTTATTTTTAGAAGGCTTTTTTTTTTCTGCAAAATAATAACCAAGTTAGCCTTTTCTGTTGATCCAACATACCTCCTTTGGTTGCAACCGGTGCTTAAACAATGGAAAACACAAACTTTGTCCTAAAACCTCTCATGTTTAGCTGTTTTTTTTGTAAAAAGATAACAATGTTAGCTAACAACATTAAGCTACTCATGCAGAGAAGAACGGCTGCTGCTGCCATCATCATCACCCATCATCATTTCTGCTACATTGGCAGGGCTAGGTGCCAGGACTCTCCTCTTCGGGTTCTTGGGGGATGTTGCTAACTCCGGGTCCGATAACAGGAAACCCACCCGCTGTAGATGTGCTGCAGCAAGCTATCAAATTCCTAATTTCCTTCGGGATTAATAAAGTATTCTGAATATGGTGCATTTCTCGGCTTTTAAAAAAACGAAATGCGTCGCCAGGTATTTCATCAGATTTGAGGTGTTACCTCCTTTGCACAGTATCACCTTAAAGCACTTGTTGCAAGCTGCTGAGTTTGCATCTTTTGCTGTGAAGTACAGCCAGACTTTTGACCGCTTCGCCTGGGCATTTTTAATCTGTAGCTCTGCTCTAAAAGAACGTACGTACCTGGACCCGCCTACTATCCTTGGAAACGTAAAATGATTGGCTAGAATCTAAAGTGTATCACAGCTCAAAAAAAAAAAGCACGAAAATAAAGCACCGAAATGTGCGCTGCCTTACGGTCTGGTTACTACCGTACCAGTCAGAACCGGACACCGGTACCCATCCCTACACCTGTCTCCCTCTCATTCACAAACATCTACTCTGTGTTCCTTCAACTGATTTTCATTCCACTTCTCCACGGTCTTGTCACAAACATGTGTGCAAATATCATAGTCCATAGAGTGACCCACCTAACCTCAGCGCTTTCTCATGTAAACCTTCTGTCACGGCTGGCGGGGTGAGCCGTGTGGTGTTGGAGGAAAAGGAGGACCCAAAATGCAGGCAGCCGACTGATGATATGAGTGAGGGTTTATTTACAGGTGACAGTGGCAAAAACAGACAGCGAAGCATGAGAAAACAACTGAAGAAACCTAAACTGGAAGAACTAAATGACAAACCTGAGAGCATACAAAAGGGTTGTGGGGCAGAGACAAGAACGAAACACCATAGAACGCAGACGAACCGACAACGAACACAGACCGACACCCACTATATATATACACACATACACACACAGAAGGTAATCGGGTAATCGCACACAGGAGGGAAGAACAGCTGATCTGAATACACATGATGACTGGAGGACACAAGCTGAACACAATGACAACAGACACAGACCTTCAGAATAGAACAGGAAATCCAGAACACGAGCCTTCAAAGTAAAGCAGGAACACACAGACTGATTTACAACACAACACAGGGACATGAACAGAGCACCGAGGACAGACACAGGTAGGGCTGAATATACACCAAACTTCAGGTTCAACCCTAAACTAATACAAAATCAGAATAAACACAAGGCACAAAAATGAACTTCAAGGAAACACAAAACGCTGGGTCAAAATGACCCAGGACCATGACACCTTCCCCCAACTTGAACCAATTATCCCAACAAACTGTCTTTATTTGTTATGACATTAGTTTGTTTGTTGTATTTCAGAACCCCACCCACCCCATTTTTGTTTTTCCTCCACTTGAAAAGCTGGCATATCTGAGCCTTTACCAAGTGTTTTTCTTGTTTCCTCTCCTGAGAAGTGGTTCATAGATGTTAGCCACCCTCTGAGACCACCACAGGAAAGCCTTCTATTCTCAGGATTTTCCCTGACTGGAGTCTTGTGTTCTGCATTTAGTTAACTCTGTGCCTGATGAAGTTGCTATTCTAACTTTCAGCAAAACAAAACTGGATGTAATGATCCTCTGTTGTTGTCCTTACTTTTGCTCAGCCTGATGGTGCTTTGGGAAAAAGTGACCCAGTTTCCACAGTGCTTTAGAGCGCTATGTACTCCCCCCTTAGCAACCTTCAGTGTAGCCATGATTTGGCAGTGAGAAAATCCTTTCTCTTTGCTCACTAGGTACGCTGCCCACAGTCATTAAAAAAAAAAGCAGCTTGCTCTTTGGTGATGGATTTGTTATTGGCTCACTTCTGTTAAGCATCTACTTAGTGTTACTAAAACTGCAGTTGTCAGTCCCCTGCTGAAAAAAGTAAATCTGGTTGCTTCAAAACAACAAAACTCACAGCCTAAAATCTTCCCTGCATAACATCAAAGAGAATTTTGTTTTATTACATTCAATAATTTCTCACTTCTTAACCAAATTTCTGCTCCTATTAAAGCACTGAAACTGCACTCAAAAATTTAAAGTGACTGAATAATGATTCATGGATCTAACAGTATTGGTGAGTTACTACTACTAGATAAATGGGATAATTGGGTCAGCCTCTTGGGAATTGTCGTGAGGTGGAGGCTCTGTGGGTTATTTTGAATCCAAACAAACTGTTATGATGTGCGGGGTCCCACAAGGATTAGCCCTTGTGCCCCTCCTGTTGAAAGTTATGTTACCAAAGACTATAGAGCTCCTGCTTTTAACTCTTTCATTGAATTCTAGACGCACCAGTACGTGAACCCAGGGCTCTATAGCAGGTTTTAGCAGCTGTCAACTGCTCAGTGAGGTGAGTTATAGTTGCACCTAATGAAGCGAAATTTTCTGGACAAAAGTTTTACAGTAAGTCTAATAAACTTCCACAAAGCTTATTTTCAACATGGCTTCCCTTCATTGGCTCCCTGTTAAATCCAGAATTGAATTCAAAATCCTGCTCCTCACATACAAGGTCTTAAATAATCAGGCCCCATCTTATCTTAATGACCTTGTAGTACCATATCACTCCGTTAGAGCACTTCGCTCTCACACTGCAGGCCTACTTGTTGTTCCTAGAGTATTTAAAAGTAGAATGGGAGGCAGAGCCTTCAGTTTTCAGGCCCCTCTTCTGTGGAACCAGCTTCCAGTTTGGATTCAGGAGACAGACACTATCTCTACTTTCAAGATTAGGCTTCAAACTTTCCTTTTTGCTAAAGCATATAGTTAGGGCTGGACCAGGTGACCCTGAATCCTCCCTTAGTTATGCTGATATAGGTGTAGGCTGCTGGGGGATTCCCATGATGCATTGAGTATTTCTTCTTCATTCAGTATGTGTTAAAGGTAGAAAAGCCAAATGGCTGCTCTCTGGGGCTCTGAGTGTCAGACCTCTCTGCATTGAATCATACTTGTTATTAATCTCTGTCTCTCTTCCACAGCATGTCTTTATCCTGTCTTCCTTCTCCCACCCTAACCGGTCGCAGCTGATGGCCCCGCCCCTCCCTGAGCCTGGTTCTGCTGGAGGTTTCTTCCTGTTAAAAGGGAGTTTTTCCTTCCCACTGTCGCCAAAGTGCTTGCTCATAGGGGGTCATATGATTGTTGGGTTTTTCTCTGTATGTATTATTGTGTGATCTACTGTACTATATAAAGTGCCTTGAGGTGACTGTTGTTGTGATTTGGTGCTCTGTAAATAAAACTGACTTGATTTGAATCTAAATGCTCATTGAAAAACCCCACTCACCAGGGCTGGACTATGACAAAAAGTCAGCCCTGGAATTTGTGGTCCAGCATGCCCACCATGATCACTAAAATACATACAATGTATACATATTTTGTATGTATACCATTTGACCTGAATCTTTTAATCTCTCCCTCCCTAAATATGTCCTGCCATCTAAGCACAGAATTCTTTGATGCATGTGGCTCTTGTGGTTCTCCATATCTATACTTTAATTTCATCCTTTTCCACCTTTCATCACTTCATAATCACTAAACTTTTTCTGCAAGCTGCGTTAGTAGACATCGAAGGTAAGGGAGGGGCTGGACGCCTTAAGAGATTTTATTGGGTAATCCAGTGTCAGTAATGAAAATGAAAGAATGGGTTGCTGTCAGTGCTTTTATGGCCAGTATGCCAGATTACCAGTCCAGCTCTGCCACTCAAGTTCTGTTTAGAGAATCAGACCAGTGTTAACTTCTGGATGGTTCCTCTGGTACTCAGTTTGCCAAGCTCTAACCTTATGTTTTAATTTATCTGAATGAATCATTATGATACTGACTGCCACTACCTCTATTGATAATGCCATGTTGTTATCAGGCAGCAAATGAAGAGGTTGGCAGGTTAGCTTAAGAGGGAATAAATATCCCATTCTAAATTTTTGCCAATGCAAATAGTAAGTGTGTGAAATAAGTGTGACCACAGACACCTGAAACCCCTCCGCTCAGTTAATTTGAAACATCTAAATTCCCATTAATCTCAGTGATCACCAGTGTTGGTCAAGTTACTTGAAAAAAGTAATCAGCAACTAATTACTGATTACTTCCCCAAAAAAGTAATCCCGTTACTTTACTGATTACTTATTTTCAAAAGTAATTAATTACTTAGTTACTTAGTTACTTTTTAAAAACACGATTTACAACCTGAGTAGGTGATAAAGCGATAGATCTTTCAGCCCAATTCTACTTTTTCTGCATAATCCATCATACAAAATGTAATCAAATGGAAAAGTATCTTTTTTTAACTTGTTTTATCAGTTTTAATCTTTTAACTTTAGGCATCAAGCAAAAATTTAATTATATGCAACATTCTCTGACTTGAATAAATTAGTTTAACATTTAAACCTATTTTCTACACATTCCAGCACATAAAATAAAATATTTTTTGTGTTTACACTCACTCTTTCAAATAGATGCAAGTAAAACACAGCAGAAAATAAATAAAATCAAAGACTCAGCGGTCCTGTTGCTCTATTTTCACCTGTAAAGCAGGAGTGGGGTAGGCGGAGGGTTACCCTGGTGCAGGTGTGCCGCGGTCAGTGGAAGAATCCGCAAGTTTCTCTGTGAGTTTCCCATTATGTCGTAGCGCACTCGGTGCTTCCTTGGAAGTTTAGGGGTTTTTTCGCTGTAAAAAGTTTTCTTCCCACGCACAACGGACACTAATGTTTTTGTCACTTTTTATGGAATCAAACTCAAAATAAGGTCAGTACTGCATGCTGCACGCTGAGCTGCACGCTCATACTCTCTCCCACAATCGATATGTGATCCATTGTTGATCTGCACATAGCTGTTGTCACTAACGGCGCACTCGCTTACGTCACTGTCGTGAGACATTCTCGCAAAAAAATCACGGTTTTAGTAATGCAGTAACGCAGCGTTCCTAATTACCGATTTTGCAATAGTAATCCCTTACTTTACTCGTTACTTGAAAAAAGTAATCAGATCAGTTACAAGTAACACGTTACTGCCCATCTCTGGTGATCACCAGCACATAAAAACTGCATGTGCAGACTCAGTCTGCTATCATAAAAATCACAGTTTCGGTAACTTTTTCAGTCTAAAGTTCATGATGAGAAATGCAAGCAGGCTTACTGTCTGATTGATTTTGTGTGAAATTCGATCCATCACAAGCCTTTCAATACATCTGTCTGTGCATCCTGTTGGGCAGTCTCAGCCAAAGATTTGGCTGAAGCAAAGGACAGACTGAATGGGAGCGTCCAGCAAGCTGACATACAAGACACTAATGCTGCCTCTGGCCTCTGTCTACGTTGAGGGCCTCTGACATTTGGTATTTGTTGGAAAGCTATTTCTATAAAATGCTGAGAGGAGCCCAAGGCTTAATGTCTCTCTCTCTGTGTCGTGGCCTCTCTCACTATGCTTGTCTCTTATTTTCTACACATGAGTACATAAATTGTTGTGGCATTACTATTCTATTGTCATTTTACCACTGTCACTTCGATCAGACTTACAAGTAATATAATCACATAATATTTATCACAGGTTGTATTACAATTATCCATCCATCCATCCATCCATCATCTTCTTTGGCTTATCTAATTCACAGCTTATGAACATAACTCCTGTGATTTTACTCTAGCTGTGATTCTCTGTAGCTCACATGAAAACATTGTAAAGCTGCTGATTCCTGATCAGCCACTGATTTCTGGTTCCTGCTGTAAAGAGCTTCCAGAGGGACACGTCTCTGGGATCTGTGATTTCTTTGCTCGTTAAAAAGAAAAACTCCGTTTTATTTTGTCTATTAGCCAGATTAGTTTCTGCCATTGTGAAGTGACAAGATAGTGTATAACCATGGAGACATCAACTTACGTAATAGATCCAGCCCCCAAGGAAGTGCTGGACAGTGAGGCCGAGAGTCTACAATTACAGCTGCAGGTGGTCAGGTGGCCTCTCATCCATCCATCCATCCATCCATCCATCCATCCATCCATCCATCCATCCATCCATCCATCCATCCATCCATTTTCTCAACTGCTTTTCCAGCAGTTGATTTTGGAAATAAGTTGATTTTTATGATTCTTCATGATTACTTTTTAGTGCTCCTTATTACTGCAGCCATCAGTCACCAGCTTACTGGGATCGATCTGATTTTTATTTTTACCTAAAAGAGCCCTGAGATAACTGTCCTTGTGAATTGCTGCTGCATAAATAAAACCAACTGAACTGAAATGTAAGTAAACCAAAGTGAATGTATGAATATAAAACAGACCTGTTCCACCCCTGAGTTTGCCTGAGCTGACTTTTTTATTTATGCATTCCAACACAACACTGGAATCAATTCTGGTTCTACATTTACACCTGCTGTTGCCATTTCTTTCTGTAAAGTCTGGTCTTCACCTTTTGCAAAACAGATAATGCAGATTCACATAGTCAGACACATACGTATATCAGCAGCTACCAAATAGTTTCCTATTTTTTCCTCTCGGCTGCTGGCCACCTGCTACAGATAATGAAATGAGGCCTACAGTGTGCTGGACTCCCTTCCACTCCCAGCCCGGACAACATGGCATTGTATGAGCTGTTGCTCTTGTGCCAGCTTGGGATGGGGGGTGGGCGGTTGAGGAGGATATAATACTCATTTGGAGAGCATTGCTAGGGCGTTGCTTCAGATACAGCTAATCCTCACACCTCATCACAGGGATGTGGGGGGCTGCTGCAGCATTTCTTTACCCTTGGCTTTTTCCCCTCCTCTCTTCACACATAAGCCCTCTCCCACTGTGTTTTTTCATCTCTAAGCCCTTTTCACATTTTCCCTTTCCTCTCCGGCATCATTTATCCTCTTTTCTGAGGCATAAGGGCTAAAAAGGCAGTAGAAAGAAGGAGGTAATAGAAGATTTAGTACTAGACAAGACTGGCTGAAAAGAACTGAGGACAGAGCACAGCAGGGATCAAAGCATAAAGTAGACTCTGCATTTGGTTCTGAGCTCCATTAAACGTTAAAAGTGTATTCATAAAATTCCAAGAATCTGCCATAGTTTTAGTGCTCATAATAAATCTTATAATAAACAACCTTTTCAAGCTGTTTAAGCATGCCCACAGTTACTACACATATACAAGCCACTTTGCAACCCACCTCCACCACAGCTATTCCTTTCATGCGTTACCTAAGTTAACCACTGTTATGTTGTAGTCATTCACAACTGCTCTGTTCTGTGCTGACATTTTTCTCTATCTAATCACATGCTCACAGAAAGTTGTCTGTGAGGAGGCAGAACACAATTATGCCACTAAACATAAACCTGGCCAACTTCCCACAGCTTCATAAATATATTCCATATGCACAAAAATGTTGGTCCACACCTCTTAATCTTTGAATTCATGTTTTTTGGTGTCTGTCTTTACAAACATTTGTGAAAGAACATGTCAGTGAAGCTCACTGAGTTCTTGTGTGGTACTGCGATAGAATTTCACCTCTGCGACATGTCTGTTTGTGAAATGTCTTCCCTCTGTGATATTCCACATTCAGCTGTAAGTGGTATTACTGCAAAGGGAAAGTGTGTAGGAACCACAGCAACTCAGCCCCAAAGTAGCAGACCATATAAAGTCACAGAGGGAAAAGTCACCAACAATCTGCCGACTCAAAAACTCCAAAAGTTCCAAACCTCCTCTGGCAATAACATCAGCACAGAAACTGTGTGCTGGAAGCTTCATGACATGTTCAGCAGCTCCACTGTGTAGATGGCCCCATTCTAACTTTATTATTCTTACTTTATAAATGTTCCTTTTCCATTCTGTGTTCGTCTAATAAATAGAAGGATAGAAGGATGTAGCACATAGTGTCACTTTTATTTAATTTGGGAATTTTTCACAATGCTTAATATACCAAATAATATGGTGATAATAATGTTAGTTTCCAAATTTGTTATTCCAACTTTATTTTCTTGTGCTGGTTTTTTTATTATGCCAAATCCTTTTAAGGCACTTTTTGATTTCCTGTTTGTTTCAAAATTATTGTTTTATCTGTTAATAATGTAACTTTTTTCTGAATGATATTCTACACTCACCAGCACATTATCCTGATAACCGTGTCATAAAGCTTAGGCTCATCTTAGAGTGCTTTCTTGAACATGACAATGAGTTCACTGTACTCCAGTGACCTCCATAGTCACCAGTGGTGATAACTCTCTGACGTCAAACCCTAACTATAGGAAATCAAAATATGTATTTGTATGCCACCTATTGTGACTCAGACCTCAGAGGATTAAGACGCTATGTTAATATCAGTGAAAAATGGCAAATGGACGTGTTGTCATATATCGCTTTCTACTCTATCAGAGCACTCAAAGCACTGACTTCTGTTTGGGAAATGGTGGTTAATCTAAAGCTTAACACTGAACACCAGTCGGAAAGATCAAAACATACTAGTTTACCTTCTTATTTGTAAAGTTATGATTTGTGCAAAACAAATAAACAAAACAAAAGAAGAAAACAAAACAAAAAGCTGCGGCAGCTGAAAGAAAATATCATTTTAATTGGAGCCCTCTAAGAGAGCTTCATTCACTTTTCAACAGTTGCTTCCAAAACATGAGCTCTGGGGTTCCTGGTGTGAGCTCAGGTGCAGCCCTGAGGTTTCAGCAAAGGTTAAGCAATTCAATCTCGGCCAAAGTAGTGACATTCACGTCATTAGGATTCAATTCATCGAATGTGGTTCTCAAAATTAAACAGCTTAGACCAGATGGGTTTCTATGTGACATTTGAGGCAATCAGTACTTTGGCACTTTTTGGAGATTTTATAATACAGCTCACAGGCACAAAAACCAGAGCAACACATTCAATTACATTATTTTGTTTTGGTAGTATGACTGGTAAAATTACATAACAACATGATAAATACTAGGTAGGAAAAGGAGCTGAGCTGGGGGAGATTTGATATATGGCACACGGGAATGAACTCAGGATATGCTCAGGAAACAGCTGCAGTATTTTTCATTAATCCATTTGTTTGTCAGCGTTAACAAACTGCAGCTCGTACAGGTGTACAGACCTGTGGACCGTATCTCAGGAAGTGGTTCTAATGACACTTTTGTTGAGCCAGTATGACTAAAGGAAAGAAGAAAAAAAGAAACCCCAGTCTTGAGCAGTATACACATAGTGTCCATCACTAAAAACTGCAGAATACTTTCAATTTGATGTGTGTTTATGCTTTTCAGACATTTATGAATTGGTGTTCTTAGATAGATTAAAAAAAATGTCTTTGTGTGTTGTTGCCAAATGTATATTTGTACCCTCTCAACACCAGTTAGATTAGAAGTTGTGGTCAAAATGAAGAATATCCACTCATGAATGTTCTGGTAACTTTAGTTTTTAATGAATTCCTTGAATTGTTCTTTTTCCAGTTTGGAAGGATTATACAGAATCAATTTCTTAATGGCTTAAAAGAAACAAGAATTTGAGTTTGAATTTGTTTTGGATTTTCTCTAAATCACAAAGAACATTAGTGTCATGATCCGGCTGTGTGCAGGCAGGAAGAGGACCTAAATGCAGACTTAGATGTAGGACGTGAACTCAAAAACTCCAGTTTTGTTGCTTGATGCAAAACAATACAAAACTAAACTGGAAAAACCTAAGAATCTAAATCCACAGGGAGAAACACAGCCGTGAGGGAGAACGCAACACAGAACGGAGGGAGATGCTGACAAACGTGATGGAATAAAACACAAGGAGAAAAAACAAGGCACAAGAACTCAAACAACTATATAAACACAGATGCACAGACGGGGACACAGAGAGCAAAGAGACGAGGGGAGCATAAATGTACAAAGCTTAACACAGAATAAACTCAGGATTACAACTAAGAATAATAAACCATAACACAAAAGGTCATAAAAACACAAGAAACATAAAATGCTGAGTCAAAAGGACCCAGAACCATGACAATTAGTAAGGTAAAGTAACTTGTTTCACTGCCCACTACTCTTGATGGACTTTCCCTCCCACTTCTTGCTCACTATATGGACATCTTCATTCTGGTCTCCATTCTTTCCATAGTACAAAAACGGCTCTTGTGACCACCTCTCTCATGGTTCACTCTACTTCAGTTAACTGGGGTGTGCCCCAGGGGTTTTCTCTTTATTATTTATCTCCTATCTCTGCAATATTTTAGGGAATATAATATTCAGTTTCACTTTTATGCAGATGACACCCAGTTCTATTTCTTTTCCAAACCCTCTCCCACTTTCCTGCCCACTAGGGCTGGGCCATATCATACCGTTCACGGTAATACCGGTATAATGTTGGGCAATGATAAGAAAATGAAATATCGCAATAGAATATGGGTAAAACGCGCATGAGCAGTGCCTTTGTTTTCATACGCACATGGCAGAAAAAGCATGGCGGAGAATGAGAAGGGCGAAAGCGGATCGTTGAATGAAACGGATGAACCAGAATTGGTTTGTAAAAATGCTGCAACTTCAGTGGTGTGGAACTGGTTTAGCTTTCGTCCATCAGATACACAACAAAGCACTATTTTTGGTAGAGCATGCTAGCGGGCCGTCGTTATTACCGTTTTTTTTGGAAAATACGGCGCACTTAAAATCAATCCTTTGATTTTTCTGAAAATCGACAGTGCCCCTTATAATCAGGGGTGCACATAAGTGGTCCGCAGGTGCGCATTCGCTGTCAAAATAAAAGACGTGCACCAGATAAGAAGTTGCAACGCGCGTTACACTAGTAGTAGCACAGGAACAGAGCCGGAGGGAAAGAGAGAGAAAGAGACACAACAGACAACAAATACATTGATGGGTTTTTTTTTCTTTTTTGCACTAATAGTTGTGGAGTTTAGTATTGGAGTAAAGTATTTTGTCTAGTTTCAATTATATCGTCAGTTATATTGTTATCACAAATTTTCAAATGTATATCGTGATAAATATTTTTGGTCATATCGCCCTGCTCTACTGCCCACACCCGCTTCTGATCGTTTAAAGGAAATTAAAGTCATTCCTTCCCTTCAGGTTTAGACTCTGGGTGTCATCCTCGACAGCACTCTTGTCCTTCATGGCAGAATTCAGCTGACAACATTCTATCCAGAACCAGAACATATAACACCTGGAGTAAAGTGGCTCCATTGGGTTCCAGTTCACCTAAGCATTAACTTCAAGACCCTCCTTCACATTTTCAAACCTCTTCATAACCTTGATTCTCCACACTTGTCTGTTCTCCTGGATACATGCTCGCCCTCTTTGACACTTCAGTCCTCTTCAGCGTTTCTTTTCTTTACTGCAGCTGCTCACACGACTACTGTGTCAGAGCGTTTAGTCCATCTTTTGACCTCTCTCTCTCTTTCTCTCTCTTTCTCTCTCTTTCTCTTTTTAGCAAAATTGGTAGAGCGTATTTAAACTCTTTTGCACAAACCAGGCTTTATAAGTAATGTCCACTAATTTTTAATATTGTTGAGGTCAGGGCTTTAGGAAGGCAATTTTATACCTTTTATTTTAAAGGTATAAACGATGGGCTTCACACAGCTGAGATATTCAAAATTACAGTGGTAAGGTAAATCTACAAACTGCAAGTTTGTATTCATACATTGTTTTGGTTAATCAAGATAATCAGCTGATGATAAAACTTTCTGCCCATCACTGTTTCTGTGTGTTAAAAAAAGTATATTATCTTTTCAGGTTGCCTTGTTTAATTAAAAAAGGAACTAAATTTGAAGTATGTAATGACCATCTGAGACCATTAAACACAGCAGTAATAGGTTATAACACAATAATTTATGTTGCAGTTGTACCTAACACCATCACTTTAAAATAATCCTCTGATGTCTCAGGTTGTTAAATGTTCTCAGCTCGTCTCTCCTCATGTCCCGAACTCGCCTCCTTGGCTCACATTTCTGGTGGGAATCAGAAGAAATTAGAAAGGAGGTGTGATATGTACACGCAGAGCGGATGAACAATCGAACAGGTGAACCTATTGAAAGCAGCACAGATAGCATGAAAGGAGGGGAAACACCAGACATGCACAAGTTAACTTTACAAACTAGACCAGAAAGCAAGTGGAAAAGACAGAAAGCAGAAAATCAAAGAAAAGCACAAAAGGCACAAAACAAATAATGCTGGATAAAATGAAAGTTACAAAAGAGACAGTTGTACAAAGTACCACAACCTTGTTGGGTGCTTGTTATAGTTGGTTGTGACCCAAATTAAAAACTGAATAAATAAATAAATAATAAGAGAAGAACACATTTATGTTCTAGGCCTGGTCATTCAAAGCCATTTCCTGCATCTGTGGCTGACTACAGAACGCCTGGCTCTGTCTCTTTTGTAAACTACACAACTTCACAACAGTTACTAGAAGCAGTTGATGCCTGTAATGACCCCATACTGCACAGAAACACTTTGGCATACATATCTTTGGAGGCCAATTTGCAGCATAACAGGCAGATGAGTCACAATAATTAAAACAGCAGCTCACTTCTCTCAGAGGTCAGTCAGTCTGTTGGCAGCAGACGCTGTTTGGGCTTCTGTGACGTTCGTGCACAGAAAAAGTGCTTTTTAGACTGGATCAATAGGACCGGACATCTGAGACAGGCATGCCAGGGGATTAGCTTTGGGACTCATGCTTCGTTTTAATTTCCTGTCTGTGTTTGAACAGTTGTGCTTCCTAACTGTATGTCTTAAAGAGCATTTTAAAGGCATTTTAAAGGCACTGGGAAGTAGAGATGGCACGATACCACTTTTTAATGTCCGATACCGATTCTGATATTATAAATTTGGATATCTGCCGATACCAATATGGATCCGATATAGCATAATTTGTAATCAACAAAACTGTTTTATATAACACTGATCAATCTAATAAATTTAAACCTACACCATCCTCCCTATTATGGTATTTTAAAGAGTACTAACTAATAGGGTTGCCAACTCCCAGCAAAAATATCAGGGAACCACCCCCCGCACTTAATCGATGTAATCAACTTTAATTTAATGCGTGTAAAACAAATGCACAGAATCAATTATTTTTCTACAATAATTAAATAGATTCAACATCTTTCTTCAACAGAATTGCAGATTGCACAGATGGTACCTTCCCAAAGGAAAAAGTACTATAGCTTACTAGGGTGTATATTACTATATACAATAATGGATTTCTATACATTTAATCGGATGACCACTTTTGTTTTAAGATTCAGATAATTATTTATTCAAAGTTTTTAAATGCCCTGTTAATGCCCAACCTGGCCCCCGACAAAACTTTGCTAGACCCGCCCCTGCACAGTTACCAGCTGTCAGCTGCTTAGAAAAGGATCCTGGGGTTATTTGTCTCTCAGAAACAGTTCATAACTTCAACTCATTCATGTCACCTAAAAGGTAAACCTGTTTCTCCATCACCTGCTCAGCTCTGATGATTCAGTAAGGACATCTCCTGGTTTCATCTTCAAGTTTCCCTCTCACCACATATCTAAATGGACATCATGACCAGCAGCTTTTACAGCTGTGGCTCCAGCAAACATCAGCTGATAGTAGAAAGTAATATTAAATAAATTCTAACAACAGCTGATCACTTTTAAACGTGCTGCTGTTGTTTATCCGCTGGTTTCCTCTTTCTAGCGCAAAGTGGGTGATAAACAAGAAAGACGGGACTTGCAGCAGAAAAGCCGATCAGCTGATCATTGATCAGTTTCATGTTTGAAGTAATAACAGGAGAGGGAGGGGGAGTGAATGAGAGAAGTAGATGCAACTGCGCAGCAAAGGCAGAATAACTCCAGCTTTGTGTCTATTTTTTAATTCTAGCTGAAGTCCGGGACAAATTGCTTCCTTTTCACCTCAACATGGAACTCCGATGGCCAGTCCAGCTGTGGCTCAATATATCAGTTGTTAAGCTTAACGTGGAAATACTATGCAAACATTCAGGGATGAACTTACACACTTGCTTTACTTCTCTGGGATAGTTTTCGCCGAGATGAAATGCTGCGTTAGGAAGCATGTAGCGAGGCTCCAAATGCACCAACAGACCACCGACAGGTCTGGCAGACAACAGCCGCTCTGTCACGTGACACATACTGCTCCGATGCAGCAAGCTAGGTTACGCCAAGTAGCGCATTTTGTGAGGTCATTTTGTGATACTCGGATTACATTTTTTTCTATTTCTCTCCGATATCCGATCCAGTAATTTAGGTCAGTATCGGACCGATACTGATACATAATATCGGATCGGTCCATCTCTACTGGGAAGGTGGGTGAAACAAAGATTTTGGTGTTTCCGTTTATATATTTGGCAAGAGAAGAAAAAGCTAATTTAACAGACCCGATACAAACAATCCGTAACAGATTGACAGCCATGCCCACCACAGCTCTGTGAAGCTGTGATGCACTTCAGTACTAATATCAGCTTTCATGTTTTTGACATGTGTTAAATGATGATGAAGGCACTAGATAAGCAGTTTTTTTTGATTAGAAATGTCATAATTTATATTGTTTCAGTTTATAGCGATCCATCCAACAGTTGGGAAGACATTCAAAACCACAAGCCAAACCTCATCATAGCAATAAAGGAAAATTTAAATGAAATGAAATGAGGACTGACTGTATGGGGAAAACTGTGTAATAATCAATAGCAGATCAAGGTGCTAGTTTAAGGTCACCAAAACCATGTAAATGACTCTTCTGGAGAGGTTGCATAGAACAATTTGAATGAAAACCCAAAACACCATCCATCCATCCATCCATCCATCTTCATCCGCTTATCCGAGGTCGGGTCGCGGGGGTAGCAGCCTAAGCAAAGAGGTCCAGACCTCCCTCTCCCCAGCCACCTCCTCCAGCTTGTCCGGGGGAATACCAAGGCGTTCCCAGGCCAGCCGAGAGATATA